>NW_012115200.1:1393180-1431483 GCF_000951035.1 Colobus angolensis palliatus
TAATTTTTGTATTTTTAGTAGAGACAGGGTTTCACCATGTTGGCCAGTCTGGTCTCGAACTCCTGACCTCAAATTATCCACCTGCCTTGGCCTCCCAAAATTGCTGGGATTACAGGTGTGAGCCACCATGCCCAGCCTGTTGTGTGTGAATTTGATTCTGTCATTATGATGCTAGCTGGTAATTTTGCCTGTTCATTAATGCAGTTTCTTCATAGTGTCAATGGTCTTTTACCATTTGGCCTGTTTTTGCAGTGGCTGGTACTGGTTGTTCCTTTCCATGTTTAGTACTTCCTTCAGGAGCTCTTGTAAGGCAGGCCTGGTGGTGACAAAATCTCTCAGCATTTGCTTGTCTTTAAATGATTTTACTTCCTCTTCACTTAGGAAGCTTAGTTTGCCTGGATATGAAATTCTGGGTTGAAAATTCTTTAAGAATGTTGAATATCGGCCCCCACTTGCTTCTGGCTTATAGGATTTCTGTGGATAGATCCACTGTTAGTCTGATGGGCTTCCCTTTGTGGGTAACCCAACCTTTCTCCCTGGCTGCCTTTGACATTTTTTCCTTAATTTCAACCTTGGTGAATCTGACAATTATATGTCATGGGGTTGCTCTTCTCCAGGAGTATCTTTGTGGTGTTCCCTGTATTTCCTGAATTTGGATGTTGACCTGCCTTGCTAGGTTGGGTAAGTTCTCTTGGATAATATCCTGAAGAGTGTTTTCTAACTTGATTCCATTCTCCCTGCCACTTTCAGATACACCAATCAAACGTAGATTTGGTTTTTTCACATAGTTCCATATTTCTTGGAGGCTTTGTTCTTTTCTTTTCACTCTTTTTTCCTCTAATCTTGTCTTCTCACTTTATTTCATTAATTTGATCTTCAATCACTGATACCCTTTCTTCCGCTTGATCGAATTGGCTAGTGTGAAGCTTGTGTATGCTTCACGCAGTTCTTGTACTGTGGTTTTCAGCTCCATCAGGTCATTTAAGCTCTTCCCTACACTGATTATTCTAGTTAGCCATTTGTCTAACCTTTTTTCAAGGTTTTTAGCTTCCTTGCGATGGATTAGAACGTGCTCCTTTAGCTCGGAGAAGTTTGTTATTACCAGCCTTCTGAAGCCTACTTCTGTCAACTCGTTGATCTCATTCTCTGTCCAGGTTTGTTCCCTTGCTGGCAAGGAGTTGTGTTCCTTTGGAGGAGAAGAGGCATTCCTGGTTTTTGGAATTTTCAGCCTTTCTGTTCTGGTGTTTCCCCATCTTTGTGGTTTTATGTACCTTTGGTCTTTGAAGTTGGTGACCTACAGATGGGGTTTTGGTGTGGATATCCTTTCTGTTGATGTTGATGCTATTCCTTTCTGTTTGTTAGTGTTCCTTTTAACAGGCCTCTCAGCTGCAGGTCTGTTGGAGTTTGCTGGAGGTCCACTCCAGACCCTGTTTGCTTGGGTATCACCAGTGGAGGCTGCAGAACGGCAAATATAGCTGCCTGACCCTTCCTCTGGAAGCTTCATCCCAGAGGGGCACCCGTCTGTATGAGGTGTCTGTTGGCCCCTACTAGGAGGTGTCTCCCAGTGGGGCTCTACGGGGGTCAGGGACCCAGTTGTCTGTTATTGGATCTCGAACGCCATGCTGGGAGAACCACCTGCACTCTTCAGAGCTGTCAGGCAGGGATGTTTAAGTCTGCAGAAGCTGTCTGCTGCCTTTTGTTCAGATATGTCCTGCCCCCAGGGGTGGAATCTAGAGAGGCAGTAGGCCTTGCTGAGCTGCGGTGGGCTGCACCCAGTTCGAGCTTCCCTGCCACTTTGTTTACACTGTAAGTATAGAACTGCCTATTCAAGCGTCCGCAATGGCGGACGCCCCTCCCCCAGCCAAGCTTCAGTGTCCCAGGTGGGTTTCAGACTGCTGTGCTAGCAGCTAGCAGGACTCCATGGGCGTGGGACCTACTAAGCCAGGTACGAAAGGGAATCTCCTGGTCTGTCAGTTGCGAAGACTGTGGGAAAAGTGCGGTATTTAGGCAGAAGTGTATCATTCCTTCAGGTACAGTCACTCACAGCTTCCCTTTACTAGGAAAGGGAAATCCCCCGACCCCTTGCACCTCCCGGGTGAGGTGACGCCCCGCCCTGCTTTGGCTCACCCTCCGTGGGCTGCACCCACTGTCCAACCAGTCCCAATGAGATGAACCTGGTACCACAGTTGGAAATGCAGAAATCAGCCGTCTTCTGTGTCAGTCTTGCTGGGAGCTACAGATTGGAGCTCTTCCTATTTGGCCATATTGGAAGTGATCTCCGCCTAAGCTATCAAAACTGTTATTTTAAATTTCTATTTTGAGATTTATATTTGGCTGTTTGACAAATATTTTGATTTTGAAATTCTTTTTTTTTTTCTAATATCACACGTCAGAGTAGAAGGAAGCCTCTTTTGGAGGTTTAACCAAGTGTTCCTGAATAGCAGGTTTAAGTGTTCTCTCTTTAGTCTTGCGGCTCAGTGCCATCATTGGCAAGTGGCCATCCCCATTCTTGGCTTAGGTATACTGACCACCTTTGTTTAATATGCTATCAGAATTTATTTATCAAACACTAAATGCCACACAGTAGTCTAGGCACTGAGGATACAAAACATAACACTAAGGGTCACAGACAACAAACAGTAGACATATATGTTATCAAGGTAATTTTAGGTAGTAATAAGTTCTGCAAAAGAAAGAAATAGGCTATGAAAAATGGGAACTGGGATAGGTGGGATACTTTATTTAGATTGGACTGGAAGGGTGTATCTAAGGAAGAGAGTTTTTTTTTTTTTTTAAATTAAGAGACAAGGTCTCACTCTGTCACCCAGGCCAGGGTGCAGTGGCGTGATCATAGCTCACTGCAGCCTCAAACTTCTGAACTCAAGCATTCCTCCCACCTTGGTCTCCCAAAATACTGGGATTACAGGTGTGAGCTACTGTGCCAGCAGGGCCATCAGGAAAATGAAAAGGAGCCAGCCATTGGGAGAGCTAGGAAGAACTTTTAACCGAAGTGCAGAATGTCAAAGCAGAAGGCTAGTGGGGCTAGAGAGGGGTGAGGGAGAGAAGAGTGTGACATGAGGTTGGAGTGGCAGGCAGGGGTCAGTGACCTTATGGGGAATGGTAACATTCAGGTCTTACTCCAAGTGCAATAGCAATGACACAGTTCCATTCCTGTCATAAGTCAGTTACTCTGCTGGGTGGAGAATGGTTTGAATGGGGAAGGGTGCAGAATAGAAGCAGGTACCCCAGTTAGCAGGCTACTAGGCCAAGTAAAAGATGAAATGATGTCATGGTCTGAGTGGGATTATATTTTGGAGGGGAGCCCAGAAAACCTGTTGATGGAGTAGATGTGAGAGTGAGAGAAATGGATTAATCAAGGTTGTCTCCTTTTTGATTTGAGGAACTGGATGGATTTTGTGAGATAGAGATGCCTTGGGGGAGGAGCAGGTTTAGTAAGAGGTGTTTGGTAGAGTTCTGAGTGCAGATGTTGAGTGTATAGTTTGGAGGTGAGGGGAGAGGCCTGGGCTGGGAAGAACTTGGGAGTTGTAATAGCAGCGTCATTTAGAGCCATAGGATCGGATGAGCCCACTCCAGGACAGTGAGTGTGGATAGGCATAGAAGAGGACTCAGAACCAAGGCTGGCACATGCTGGTGTTCAGAGGCTGCCAGAGATGACAGAAACGGACAGAGTCTGAGCAGTTTGGGAGGGCAGAGGAAACACAGAGAGCCAAGTGGAAGGTGTTGCAGGAAGGCGGTTGTGGTCACTGTTACTGAAGGATAGTGAAGGGTCTGTGGAATGAGGAAAGGGCAGCAGCCATGAAGTGGAACGTGGTGTAGAGAGGCGCTTGGCTCCAGAGACACACTGCCTCCATCACTAAACAGGTTTGTAATTGTCCTAGTCCATTTGTGCTACTGTAATAGAATACCTTAGACTGAGCAATTTTTAAGCAGCAGATTTATTGTTCACAGTTCTAGAGGCTGGGAAATCCAAGATGAAAGCACCAGCAAATTCAGTGTCTGGCAAGGGCTTGCTGTCTGTTCCCCAAATGGCATCTTGTTGCCATGTCCTCACTTGGCAGCAGGATAATAAGGGCAAAAACGGTCTAGCCAGCCTTAAACCCTTTTATAATGGCACTTCCCATCCATGAAGGCAGAGCCCTCTTGGCCTAATCACCTCCCCAAGGTCCCCTCTTAATTGCTATCACCTTGGATGTTGATTTCCAGCATACAAATTTAGGAGGGACATATACATTCAAACCATGGCAGTGATCTAGGCCAAGTTATTGAACCTCTTTCAGTTCCAGTTTCTTCTGTAAAATGGATGTTAAAGACAGTACCTGTTATTGTGAGGATTAAATGAGTCTATACATGAAGCACACTTAGAATAGTATCTGGCCCAGAATAAATTGTAGCTATTTGCTGTTACTATCATAATGGCCTCTGATGACCCCTGCTCAATAAAAGTAGAATAGAGAGAGGATTCCCCATCTCTGGATTTACCTGATGCCTCCTTTGCGCTTTCTTTCCTTCTCCATAGACACATAGCAGGTGGGACTGGTCCCAAGGTTTAGATTCTTGGTATAGGAAGCAAGTGGTTCCCACTTGAGGCGTTTTGCCTGGATTCTGATTTGGAAATATTCATGTTTGGTTGGTCCTGAAGTCGTGTATAAATCCTACTTTGACATGTAATCTTTCTTTTTGATTGTAGTAGTAGAAAAAATTAACCATGGTATAGTGAAAAAAGCACAGGTTTTATAGTCAAACAAACTTGGATTTGTTTCTCAGCGCTGCCATTTATTAGCCGTGTATCTTTGGGCAAGTTACCCAAGTTATCTCCTGTGTTAATTAGGGTTCTCTAGAGAAACAGAACTAATAGGATAGGTACAGATAGATATGAGGGGATTTAGGAGGCTGAGAAGTCTTGCCATCTGCCCTCCCTCCCTGGAGAACTAGGGAAGCTGGTGGCATGGCTCAGTCCAAGGCTGAAGGCTTGAGAACCTGGGGGGCCAATGACGCAAGTCCTGCAGTCTAACGGTTGGAGAACCTAGAGCTGTGATGTCCAAAGACAGGAGAAGATGGATATCTCAGCTCCAGGAGGGAGGGATGGGGCAGGAGGGGTGGGGGATGGGGGTGTTCGGAGGAGAGGGAGGGAGAGAGAGAAAGAGGGAGAAAGACAGGATTTGCTTTTTTGCTTTTCCTCTGCATTTTTTTTTCCCTAGTTCTTTTCAGGCCTTCAACTTATTGGATGGTGCGCCTCCCCCCTACCATACTGCGTGAGAATGGATCTTCCTTACTCAGTCTACTGATTCAAATGCCAGTCTCTTCCCAAAACAGCCTCACAGCCATGCTCAGCAGTACTGTTTTAACAGCTGTCTGGGTATCTCTTAACCCAGTCAAGTTGAAACCTTAAACCAACCATCGCACCTCCTCTTTAACCACTTATTAACCTGAGATGATAACATGCTAAAATTTTGCGCCTTTCAAAATTGTCTGTAGGCTAGGCTGTTTTATGTTAAGGCCTTCTCATAGTTTATGGCACAGAGTAGGTCGCCCATGAACGATGGCTATTTCTGATCATCTTTGAGCTCTTCTGAATGCAGATCCTTTAAAAATATTTATATATTTATTTTCTGTTTTCATTGTTAAAACTGTTACGTTAAATCCAACAAAGTATTTGTAACGAATTTTAGTGCTGCAAGGGTTTTAGGACTTCAGTCAGATGCCCTTGATGTTCTGGAGAACTCTTTTGCCTTAAATGATATTCCTGTTGCCTTCTTCTGAAGATTTGTCTGTTACCATTGCCTCTGTGTTATGAAGATCTCTTCTTTTGGGAGCTGATTGAGTGGAGGCAGTTGTGGTAGTTCTCAGCCTTCAGCAAGAATTGTAAGAGGTTGTTTACTTCTCAGAATAATTGATACCCCACTGGAAACCAGCAGGAATGTAAGAATATAAGAAGAAATCAGTTTTTTTTTTTTTTTTCCGAGATGGAGTTTTGCTTAGTCGCCCCGGCTGGAGTGCAATAGTGCGATCTGGACTCACTGCAACCTCTGCCTCCCGGGTTCAAGTGATTCTCCTGCCTCAGCATCCCAAGTAGCTGGGATTACAGGCACCCGCCATCATGGCTGGCTAAGAAATCAGATTTTAAAAGAAGATCAGAATTTGTTTTTATGAGTCAGGGTGCTACCTGTTTTGTTCTGGTTTAAGATCACATTACCTTATTTCTACTTAGTATTGCCCTGTTTTTAGATTTGTATTACTTTATGATTAGAATTCAGTTGTACTAAAGGAAGGGCCGTTTTCTGATCCTTGCACAATGCCCAGTGCATAGTGAGCACTCCATAGATGTTAGCTGAAAGACAGAAAATAATGAGCTGGAGGATGGTAATGTAGGCATACCCTACTCGTCAACTTTGCTGGTCATCTTTGATCTGAGTTTGCTGTTGTGTATGTAAAAGAAAACAGCACAAATGTCTTTAAAACTTTTGAGAGTCTGTACTAAATCGCTGTCTCAGAATACCTTATCTTTTTGTTCTTTTTTCAGATTATTAGACGTTGTTGATATTATGGAATTTTCATATAAGTACATTTTAAAAATGGAAACAGTTAAAAATATTGTCGCACAGGGTTTTCTAAAAATTAAAAATTAAGGTAGTAAAAGAGCACCCGAGAATGTAGGAGATAGAAGATAAAAACCAAATACATATGACTTTGCTTCCCACTTTATCTGCAAACTTTATTTGGGTAGATATAACCTGATTGGGTAAGGCTCTAAATAACAATAGTATTTCAAGCCCAGTGGAAATCTTTCACTCTTGGAAAAATATAGTGTATATATTTTAAAAACTTTTAACAATTTAATTTATCAATAAATTTTATTTCCTACAGGTATAATGTGAATACAGATTTTTATTGGTTTCAAAAAGTTTATATTAAATTGACAGTCCTATGAGGGAAGGATATATCTTGGTTTTTCTCAAAGTATATCATTTATAAAGACCTAAATAAATAGCTTACAGTAATTGTGCTCTAATTATTTAGAAATTCTGTTACTAAATGTGTTTTAAATTCATGCGTCAGATATCACATCCTGTCTTGTTGAGGGGCCTCAAGAAAATTATCAAATAGTGCAGTCATCTTATTTAAAAAGCATTTACATTGTAAATAGACCGGAAGCAAGTAACCTAGCAAGATATCTGCCTAGTGTCCAGCAGCCTTGCAGGAGTTAAAAGCAAAATTTATCAGACATCAATAGTTTATTGAAAAAATAGTCCTTTTTGCTTCATAATTTGCAGAAGGCTGCAACTGTCAGTCATGATGTACTGCCTCTTGAAATTAGTCAATAGAGCAAACAGCAAGAATTGCTGTGGGCAGAAAATAAGCACTGTAATCATGACATAACTGGGGTCAGTGATTTATGGATTTCAATATAGTAGTAGCTGCATATGATTGAAAATTTACTAGGTCACTAGTGCACCAAAAATTTTATTCACAGCCTCCAGGCATCTTTTGAAATGTGCAACAAAATAAAAACCTCTGAACCTGTTTTGACACTGCAAACTCAGTGGATGACATGCCAGCCCAGTGAGTCTCATTTAAATGTAAATGTGTCATAAACTTTTGTACCATACTCTTTAAAAATGCCAACTACTTGAAGGAATAATGCATGTGAAACTGATTTACATATCGAAGTAGAGAAAAAGGACCTTGTAATAATCAAGTTTGAATTCTTTTATTTTAAAGTTGGAAGCTGAAGGTGTTCCTGAAGTATCTGAAAAATATGAAATTAGCTCTGTTCCCACTTTTCTGTTTTTTAAGGTAAGGATAAAGGTGGTACAAGAGATTATCCATTTGTAGGGTGCCATGGGGCTACCTATTTTGTGTCTTTACCCTCTCCCTAATCCCCGAATATTAGGTATTTGGCTGTTTCTGGCCCTCCACCTTTCTTCTGATAGTCTCATTTTTGCACCCATGCTGAGAAAGAAGACCATGCCAGCTGCTTGCCAACATCTTACATGGACTGTGTAGGGCCAGCAGCCAGAATCAAGAGCTTCTTGATCAAAATTCAGATATGTGGCTGTGGAACCCCAGTGTTCCCTGAGTTGGTTAAATTGGTTGTTCAGAGCATGTGCCTGGACGTAATGGAACCTCTGGCTGGTTCTGGTTTGATGAATGAGTCTTAGGAAGCAGGTGCACAACTGTGCTGGGCACCCATGGGTGTCATCGTAGTTCCCCAAATGCTTCATTTATACTTAATAATAGATTCATCCCAGCCAGTGTGGGGGCAGTCTTTGTATTATGTTAGACTGACCTGATTTGACTTTGAGATGTTGCAGTGTTTTCTCTGTGTGTTTCCAAGAAAAGAAAAAAATTATTATGTATTTCTAAAATTGAGATGCAGTGCAGGCAGTTGGCAATGAGGGTTTCTTTTTTTACATCTCCAGTAGTACTGTTGTCCCCTCTAAAAATTTGCTAGAACAATGTCATTATTATGGAATGCTGCATGTATGCTAAATAACTTTTTAAACTTTAGAATTCTCAGAAAATCGACCGATTAGATGGTGCACATGCCCCAGAGTTGACCAAAAAAGTTCAGCGACATGCATCTAGTGGCTCCTTCCCACCCAGCGCTAATGAACATCTTAAAGAAGATCTCAACCTTCGCTTGAAGAAATTGACTCATGCTGCCCCCTGCATGCTGTTTATGAAAGGAACTCCTCAAGAACCACGCTGTGGTAAGAAGCTGCCTTTAAGATAATATATACAAAATGGGTGCTTTCCCAGAACAGGGTTTGGTTGAGATGGGCATCCTGTTTCCAAGCTATACTATACATGTTATACTTGTGTTCACATACCTTTAAAATCAGAAAGCTTATAACTCCCAATGACACTATAGAAGAATTAGTTTGCATTATGGACTCAGAATGTTGGAACCAAAAGGAGTCTCGTAACTCATCTAATTCAGATTTTTGTTTTATACTTAAGTCCTCAGACTCAAAGATAGAGGTGACTTGCCCAAGATCCCCTGGTAAGCAGAGTTAGGATTAGGTTCCAACTGCCGTATTGCTGTCTCTTTTGCCTGTTTAGCTGCTTTTGCTGTTAGCAGTTATTTTTTCTTTCTTGGAGCCTCCTGTTTTTCACCTAGTTCAGATTCAGCAATTAAAAAATTTGTGGAATATTTTAGTGTTTTTGTGTCCACCCTGTGTGCTTTTGCCTCTCCTGGGTCATCACTGTCTAATGATTCTCTTCCCGCATTGCTGTCGTTTCCAGTTTATAGCTGCTAGTAATGGAAAGATTTCAAAATCTTGGCCTGTAGTCACTCTTATTTTCTGTACACATGGATGCTTATAATTTTGTCCTTAAGTAAGTTTTAGAGTTATTTGACCCCTCTGGTACTGGGTTTATGTTATTTTCTTTTTACTGTGCCTAGTACAACATTAGTATGCTGCATAATTGAGCATTTAATGCCATTTGATGATGCTGTTGAGACTCTAAGAGTATTTGTATCAACTGCACAGGAGGGACTTTATTTTGAGTATGCTCTTAATGTGATTACAACATGTCCAGAGTGACTTTATAAAGATAGCCAAGCTTCTAGTGTGAATTTGATTCTAAATTCTTCCCTGTAGGGTTATTAAATTACATATTAGGTTATGATAATGTCTAGTTTTAAAACTAAAGTTTCATGATGAATTCTTATTTTTTCGAGATGGAGTTTTGCTCTTGTTGCCCAGCAATGGTGCGATCTCAGCGGGCCGCAACCTGCATCTCCTAGGGGTCAAGTGATTCTCCTGTCTCAGCCTCCCGAGTAGCTGGGATTACAGGTGCCTGCCACCATGCCCAGCTAATTTTTTTGTATTTTTAGTAGAGACAGGGTTTGTCTGTGTTGGTCAGGCTGGTGTCGAACTCCTGACCTCAGGTGATCCGCCCATCTCGGCCTCCCAAAGTGCTGAGATTACAGTTGTGAGCCACCTGTGAATTCTGTCTTAAAAGTATCTCTTAGTTCTGCCTAAAAAATTTCACTGCCAGTATTTATGTGTCACATAATGCCTGCTGTTTATGTATTGCAAAGCTAACTTAGTCTGTACTAAACTAAAGGTAGCAACAGATAGTCTCTGTTGCATTTGTTATTTTGTTAATAACGGGGGTTGCAAATGGTTCACATTCACCTTCTTCCATGAAACATGAAAATCATTTCTGTACTTTATGTGGTAGCCACTAAGAACTTACCACTTCAGTCGAATGGATCGTATTCAGTACCTTCATTCAGATCTCAGGTACAGTAGAACTGGCTATGAAATGTGGGTGAAGCACAGCTACAGTGAAATCTCTACAGTATTCTCTTCTTTGGGGTTGAACAGCAGCAGTCTCAGTCTTTTCTGAATGATAAAACTAATGAAAAGGCAGGTGGCAACACTGAAGCTTAGGGAAGGGGTGCTCAGAGGAGAAGAGTGTCCTGGGAAGTGTGCTACACTGGATGTCATGCCAGGCGAGCCTCAGGGCCCACCCCTGTGGCCTAGCAACTTTGGAGACAAGTCAGGTACTCTCCTTATGCCTTTAATTCCTTCTGGTGCTGTTGGGAATTAGATTGGCTGTTGGAGCCAATCTTGGAGGGCCTTTTCAGTGCAGATATTGTATGATTATTCAAGTAAATTAGAGAGAAATTTAGAAATTATAATTTTTCTGCTTACCTTTTACTTTATTAAACTGAATTTAGAATATACTGCTAGCATTTTTATATTTATGTTAAACATATTATTTATATTATTATAATGGAGTGACATTTAGAAGACTGCACAAATAATAGAATAAAAAAGAAACTTTGAAATAGTTCAGGGCTGGGCGTGGTGGCTCACCCCTGTAATCCCAGCACTTCGACAGGCTGAGGTGGGCCGATCGCTTGAGATCAGGAGTTTGAGACCAGCCTGGCCAACATGGTGAAACCCTGTCTCTACTAAAAATATAAAAAAATTAGCCGGGCATGGTGGCGCATGGCTGTAATTCCAGCCACTTGGGAGGCTGAGGCAGAAGAAACGCTTGAACCTGGGAGGCAGAGGTTGCAGTGAGCCGAGATCGAGCCACTGCACTCCAGTCTGGGTGACAGAGTGAAACTCCGTCTCAAAACAAAACAAAAGAGAACAAAACACATTTCAGAGCCATCTGAAAACAAGGTGTTATAGATATTTAATTAATAGAAGACAATAAATATTTTGAGATACATATGATTGAACGGTTACAGTTTCTTCTTTCAAAGTACTTGTTTTCTATGTAATTTTTATAACTACATTTTCAATGGGTTTTTCTGTTTCCCGATATTTTCTGTTACATGTCTTTCTGTCTTACATAGTAAATAGATCATTTAAGAATGTTGCTGTTCTTTAATAAACTTAGGATTAACTGGAAAATATTTTTAAACTGTTTTCTTATGGGAACATAAGTCCCCTGGACCCTCTGCTGTTCCTTTCTGAGCCTGCTTAGTGGAGCATTGTTTTTGCTCTTCTGCTGGCATTTTAGAGAAGGGTGTAGGCAAAGCCCCCTTTATAAAAGCACTGGCCATCTCATCTTGTGAACATGCACGTGGCTGCTCTTTCCTTGTTTTGCACTAAATTAGCTTTGAAAGCGCTACCTCTGCTAACACCGCTGAACTCCACTGTGGAGTATAATGATGTCTGTTTAGTTGGTCCCCACCTTGCTTTCTGCTAATCAGAAAAACATGAATGAATAACATTTAAATTTTATATCTAGAAAACCTTGAAAGCCATTTTTAGGGTTTCTGCTGAAGCCCCACTGGACTCATCCCAGCTCCTGCATAGGTCATATCTCCATCTTCTTATCCTTCACGTGGACTCTGCCTGCAGAATTGTATGGTGTGTTATGAGCCTGACATGTAGATAGGGTCTCAGTTGAAAAGAATTGGATTGTCCTTATTCTGTGATCCTCATGAAGACAGGAAAATGCTTGTTTTAGGAAGAGTTTCCAGAAGCACTGAGATATATGTCATCTTAAACAGAATCTTAAATCCTAGAGCAGGTTAATTATTTGGGAATTCTTACAGTTATTTCAGTTAACAAAGCTTTTAGCAAAGCAAAAGGTTTTTGAGTCATAGTCAGATATTCCTCCTGCAGTGAGAGTCATTCAACGGGGCTCTTACTTTTAAATCAGTATCAGCCACAAAATCAGGTTTCAAAGATGTTTTTTAGGGTTTATTGTTAGGTAGTGATGAGATGCGGTGTTACGCACCTAATTCATGTCATGAGTAGAAATGACTGGGGGTGGAAATGGGGGTTCTGTGGCAGTTAAACATTACTTTTCTACATTTAAATATTTTTATTGCTTGCATGCATTTTTCTTAAAAAAAGTGTGTAAATATTTTGTTACTAGAATAAAGCCTTCTTGCCATCTTATCCTTAAGCATAACATTTCTAGTCTGCCACTTTAACCCTTAAAAATGAAACACTACCAATCAATCTTTCTAGTCTGCATGTAATTGCCTAAAGCTAAAATAAAGCTTTTTCTCAGCCAGTTACAGTAAAAATGAGTTAATATATTGGCAACAGAATAACCATCAGCAATCAGCCGTTAGCTGTTTACTAATGAACTCCCAGATGAATAAAAAAATTTCAGAATCAGTGTTTTACTTCAGGCTGTACATGAACTTCACACTTCAGATGTAGGAAAAGCAACTTACATGCTATACAAATAAATACTAGTGCTTCATCTCAATAAACTGCAGAACTGGAAAATGTTTGGAGCTCACTTGTAGATCCATGTTTTAATAGTAAATATGATTTTGGGTGACATCAGTAAAGCCCATTCTTGCAATTAATCTTATATTGAATTTTATGGCTTGATTTTATTTAAAAATAATTGCTGATACTGCTAAGTCTTTTAGAAATTTTGAATCTGAAGAATAGGTTCTTTTCCAGTGAATTATAACTGTGTTTGAGAAGAAGAATGAGGCGTCAAAGAGTAGGACCCTACAAAGTATTGGGAACAATGGAGAAGAATTAGCTTATGGAAAGAAAAATACTTTTTTTTTCAGACTAGGCTAATAGGTTTATAAAACACTGATATTCACACTCTTATTCTTCAGTTCTAATGTCATAATAAGATGATGTCAAAAAAGTACAGAATAAAAATGTGTCACAAAAGTATAATAAAATCATGGAACATAAAATTGTCACTATAGTGTAGTAAAAAAAATTACATTACATACTTTAGGGAGTGTAAATAGTTTTAAAAAAGAAACTGTCAAGTTATGACATGAGATGAGAAAGAATACCGTCAATCTATTGATGGTTCATATATAACAACAGAGAAGATAGCTTTAAAATTCAATGTACTGTGTGTATTTCAGACTACAGGAGAACACATGCCTTCTTGATTTTTAATTTATCCTACTTAGAGATAGTGAAGATTGAGAACTACCAAAGTGGGAACTCAGGAAGTAGTAAAATGGCAGTAGAAACAAAACAGCATTGAGTTTTTAGTATAGTCAAGTAGTAGTTACAAATAACAATTGTAGAATTTTTTCCTCTGCCCAGAACTGATTCTTGTAGGTTCACAACAGGAAGGCTGGGAGGGACTGTCCAGAGTGTCAGGTCAGTCTCCTGATTACTAGGAAAGTGCTGAGCGGAGGCCACCCATGGCCTCATCATGTGTCACCTTGGTGGGTAGAGGGAGCAGGTGTCAGATTCAGATTTCTGGTTTTTTTTAAAGACAGGGTCTTGCTCTGTCACTCAAACTGGAGGCTGGAGTGCAGTGACAATCTCATAGCTTGCTCCAGCCTCAGACTTCTGGTCTCAAGTGATCCTCTTACCTCAGTCTCCCCAGTCTCTGGGATTATGGGTGTGCACCATCACCCTCAGGTCTGTGCTTTTTGGCTAGTGCTATTTCTTCTGTGACAAAAAATGTCCATGATATTGAAGAGTAACTTTAATAAATACACACATCACTTTTTTTTTTTTTTTAAATACTCACAGTTGTGTCAAAAAGTTAAGTCATATCTGAGTGTGTGATATGGTTCAAGGTCAAATAAGGGGATCCAGGAATTTATTTTCTGTTTGTATACTATTCAGCCATGCTAATTGAATCACCAGCAAAATAAGGCAGGTGTCTATGTCCATTATTAGATGATATGTATGCTGAACTAATGTATTATCATGTGTATGTGTTTCAAGAGAGAGAAGCTAAGTGCTTTATTTTCTTTTTTTGTGTACAGGTTTCAGCAAGCAGATGGTGGAAATTCTTCACAAACATAATATTCAGTTTAGCAGTTTTGATATCTTCTCAGATGAAGAGGTTCGACAGGGACTCAAAGCCTATTCCAATTGGCCTACCTATCCTCAGCTCTATGTTTCTGGAGAGCTCATAGGAGGACTTGATATAATTAAGGTTAGAATTGAGAAGTCTGTGCTTTGTGAATAAATTCCATTTAGAGCATACTTTTTAAAATGTGATAAATCTAAGATACAAATTTCTTATGAATCTATATTTACTAATAAGAACCTGCAATGAATACACAGTATTTCTGATTAGTTGATTGATCAATAAACTGTGTTATGGTGTGATCAAGGAGATTTATGTTATAATAATTTTTTTTATAAAACTGACGTGTGCTTATTTTAGGAGCTGGAAGCATCTGAAGAACTGGATACAATTTGTCCCAAAGCTCCCAAATTAGAGGAAAGGTAAGTGCTTTAGAAAGTTTTAAATAGTCTATCATTTAATATGTTAAAAATATTTTAAAGTCCTCAGGTTTTGCATTGCTCTTTCTGTGTAGAAATCAAGGATTTGGTATTTGTATGCCAGAGGTCATAATTTCATTGTTTAGTCAAACTAGCCGTGCAAACTTTGGCAAATCTAATTTGGATTGGAGAAATTTTAGCACCAACTTAATGATCATGTGGAGGATCTTCTTTGCTTTTATAGAAATGTCATTGTTTCTGTGGAACAACCAAATTTTGCTTACCTCTCTGCATTTCAGAGCCAGGGTCCAGTTGTCTTGTCACTGCTCCTTGGCGTAACCTCAGCACACTCGTGTTTTCCTGGGTGCAGCCTTGGTGACTGCTGCGGGTGCTGCCCCAACGCCAGAGCACTGAGTGACAAGTGGTGAGTGTGAAAAGCTCATCACCTCGCAACAAGCTTTGGGCACTTCTCATGGCCTTTCTAGACCACGAGAACTTACACGAGCAGGTTCTGGGGCTATGAAACATGTATTTGTTTTATCAAGGATCTCAGTTGGCTTTTGGAGAAGTTCTCTTACAGAAATGTTGGACTTTGGTGTATAAGGCAACTTAATGGGATTTTTATTGCAGTAAATGTGAATTAATATAGAACTTTAAAAAGGAGCTTACTATGTGAGCAATCAGCCATTCATAGTTGGGGCTGGAGATTGTAAGATAAACCTTCCTTTGGTAATTTTTTTTTGCCGTGTAACATCTTGAGAATTTCTAAAAGTGTGTAATAATAATAAATACCTCATTTGTCTGTCATTAATTAATAATTTCTATAAATAATGTTCCATTCCACGTATGTAAGGCTGATCTTTGAGTACCGCATTCTGTCCTGTGGTTTGTACCATTTCCTGCGTTCTTCGTGAGAAAGTGATGCTCCGCATCCCTTTGTTGACTCTGGGCGTCTTCCTGTGTGGTTCTTGCCTATAGCCTGGTGATGCCCTTGGCCAATGGAGGCTGTGTGTTCTCCAAGGACAGCTGTGCTTTTTATATGCTTGTATTCGCTGTTCAGTTGATTTTCCTTCTCTGCTGAGTACACTTGCTACTTGTCTTGTCTCCATCAGACCTTTGTTTTCCTAATGTGCTGTTTCTAAATCTGTGCTTGCAGACACCGAAAGGTAACTGGCTAGAGTTATGTAGAAAGTAAAATTCAGCATATTTTGAGTAATAATTTAAAGGGCTCCTAGTGAGCAGAGTGCAGGAAGTGGAGTTCATGGACTTGTGACGTGTATTTTGGCAGTACATTGTGAGCTGTGGTTCCCGGTATCCAGATGGCTGGGTTAGTTATTGGGTTGTCGGGGTCAGCATCGTATTTCTGTATCCATTCATATTTTTCTGAACTTGAGCTAATTCCACTCGGTTGGCAATGTAAGTGATACAGCTTTGTGCATGATTTATGCATTTCATTTGGGATGTGTTTATGAGGTTTTTGAGCCTTGAATTGGGAGAACGTGGTGGCGTGACCCCATGGGCTTAGGTTCTTTAGTGACCTGTCATCCCAACACTGACTTTTCCTGAGATTTGTGACTAAACTTGTGGCTGTATACAGATAATTAAAATTTCTGACAGCATATTAGATTATGATGTTGGAAAGACTATGTAAAATATAATGTTAAGATGAGAGTATTTGATTTTAGTATCTGGCATTAGTTGATGTTCTGAGGTTTAATGCTGTCACCCTGCAGTCTGACCTTGTGAGCTTTACACGTGTACAGTGGTATGCAGCATCATGATGGAAGATGGTGCACACAAGATCTAGTTCTGGAAGTTTTGGATGGGTGTAATATATAGGCCCCTTATTGAACAAGTCCTTACTGAATTGGTTATTATTATTATTTTTTTATTACTGTGAGTTGATGGGCTTAAATTGCAACTTGAAGGAACATTCTTTGCCTTAAAAGCCATATTGTGTTTTACAGTGGCTTAGGGAGAGAATGAAATCAAGGAAAATGTCAACGCATTTGCTTGTTTAATACCACTCAAAGCTGTGAACTGTCATCCTGCCATCCCTCAAATATGCATGTTACTCACGAAGCGGAGGAAAAGTGGTGTTGCATAATTGAGCTGAGCCGTTTTATATCAATTTTCTCTCTTTAGGCTCAAAGTGCTGACAAATAAAGCTTCTGTGATGCTCTTTATGAAAGGAAACAAACAGGTAAAGAACTCAAAAATGGTTTTATTTGTAATTTCTTTTGATGTTAACATCTGCAACAAGGGGACAGTTAAATCTCTTTTTCCTAGCTTTAGCTAATGAAGCTGTAGCAGTATCAGGAAGTTATCCAGGCCTTAATTGGTGCTTACGGAGATCAAACAAAGTAATCTACATTTTGCTTGACTTTATCATCAACATCTCAGTGGGGTGCATTTCTTTCTACTGCCAAACTTTGTCAGCTAACGTGGTCAACACTGTTAACACTTTACTGGTTGTATGAGTTGTTATTTCATTATCCTTTGTTGGAGTTTGTGGACTGCTGGAGCGTGCAGCTGAGTCACTGGACTTCCTGAATGCAGGGAACCTGGTGGTGCTTGGGTTTGCACCCCTAGATCGTCCTTTTGTGACAGTGGAGGAGCAAACCCTGGCTGTAGCAGGTGTGCTCTGTGTGTGTTTGATGAATGAGTGAAATGGTCAGCAATTCTCATTTGTAATGGGATGGTTCTTGTAGCTTTTTGACGAAAGTGCATATTGATTGTGCGTCATTTTGAATATCAAGTTTGATAGATTACTTCCACTAATAGTTTGAGCAGAACTAATTTTCTTTCAGATTGAGATCAGAGTGGTAATTTCCAGAAACCAGCCATACACATTTATACCATATTTTGTAGTTTTCATAGCAATTGAACCTCTATTTAATTCTCCATCAGTTGTTGAAGTGTAGGCAGGGTTGGACAGAGTTTGGCCTATTTTAGAGATAAAGAAACCAAAGCTTTGAAAGTTGAGGCTGTTGGAATAAAGAAACTGCCTCACTTGGTAGCCAGATGCACTGGGCAAGTGACACAGAGAACCACTTTGCTCATTGGGAAAGGGACTCAATACTTCTTCACAGGGCAGACTCTGGTTGCCATAACTAGTGTGTAAGTTAACATAACTAGTATAATGAAGCTAATTAGTTAACTAATTGGTTAATATAATTAGGTAATGAAAGTAATAGTAACAAATAAAATGTTAATATAAATTTCAACATGTTGGAATCATTAGGTTAGAGCCTAAATTCTTTGGTTTTGCTTCAGTGTATTGAAACAATAGAGGAAGTTAATAATTCCTAGTAATGATAAAGTGACATTTTTTTCTTATTCTTGGTAATTGTTTAAGCGGATATTTATTCTCAAAACTGTTTTTTTTTGGCAACCTAGAAAGTTTTAATACATTTTGGAAACAGTGTTATTAGGGCTATTAAAATGTTTACATGGTACCATATCTTTTCCACAAGATTGCTGGAAGTTGGAGTTCTGTGGCATGAAAAAAGCTTAAGATTTTCATAAACTCAAAAAAGTGTTAGTATTCTGCAATGTAAAAATAAATGAGGCCGGGCATGGTGGCTCATGCCTGTAATCCCAGCACTTTGGGAGGCCAAGGCAGGTGGATCCCAAGATCAAGAGATCGAGACCATCCTGGCCGTCGTGGTGAAACCCCATCTTTATTAAAAATACCAAAAGTTAGCGGGGCGTGGTGGCGTGCGCCTGTAGTCCCAGCTACTCGGGAGGCTGAGGTAGGAGAATTGCTTGAACCTGGAAAGTGGATGTCGCAGTGAGCCGAGATTCCACTCCAGCCTGGGCGACAGAGTGAGACTCCGTTTAAAAAAAAAAAAGTCAGAGTGTCAGAGTCCAGTTGGAAATGGGAAAATAATTGTCATAATCATTGCAAAAAGACTAAGTGAGTTAAGATCATTTTGCATCAGTGAAGTGAAGAATGAACTGAAATCTTTGTAGAAAATCTAGGTTTCACTTAGAAGAACTTTTTGACCACAGAGATTATAAACTGTTGGAACACATGTCATCTCAGGTGGTTACAAACCAAAGTAAGTCTGTGGGTCACGTGTGCCTGGGTTGATGTGCAGATGGTTCGTGCTTGAAGAGGGGATTCGCAGAAGCTCTGCTAGCTGAGTGAAAGCAGTGGCGTCCATGATGGACAAGTGCTGTGCTGCTCGACAGAGTTTTAGGTACAACTGTGCTGCTCGGGTCATATAAAAAATGTAATCTTTATACATTTTTTTTTCATCTAGGAAGCAAAATGTGGATTCAGCAAACAAATTCTGGAAATACTAAATAGTACTGGGTATGTAAATGTTGTTTTCAGATGTCCCAGAGAAGGAAGGAAATACCCTTTGCCACCACTCTCAGGAAGATAGAATTGGAATTAAGCTTTTGTAAAGCTTTCCCAAATCCTTTCATCATACTACAGTTTTATGCTATTTGTGGAAAGATTTCTTTCTCAAGTAGTAGTTTTTAATAAAACTACAGTACTTTGTGTATTTCTTTTCACTGTGTTTATTTCCACTGATCTGATCTCACTGTTGATGTTGCTTTCCAAAGATGTATGTTGCATAATACAGTGGATCTGAATTTATTATTGCTTATAAAACACATTTGATGGAATAGGAGTACTGGTTTTTCATTATGGTTAAAAATGAAACCAGCTGTGGATTTCAAAACACAGTGTATTCTAGATCATCTGCTATCCATGCTGATTTTTATTGCACAAGAATTAGGTTTGAACTCTTGAGCTGGAACCCTCAGCAAACTAGAGTGTATATTGTTCAGTATTTCTTTGGAAACATTTCATTAATGTACTTGTCTTACAGAAATTTCTGGACTTTAGTAAAAAAAAATAAAGTTAAACTTTTAAAACTCAAAAAAAAAAAAAAAAAAATTCCAACCTGGCCAGGCGTAGTAGCTCACGTCTATAATCCTAGCACGTTGGGAGGCTGAGACAGGAAGATTACTTGAGCCCAGGTGTTTGAGACCAGCCTGGGCAACATAGTGAGACCCCTTCTCCACAAAAAATAAAAAAATTAGCCAGGCATGGTCACATACGTCTGTGGTCCCAGCTATTTGAGAGACTGAGGTGGGAGGATCACTGGAGTCTTGGAGGGTGAGGCTGCAGCGAGCCGTGATGGCACCACTGCACTCAGCCTGGGTGACAGAGCAAGACCCTGTCTCAAAAAAGGAAAAAATATTTCAACTTTTCCGTTCTGCCACTGGTGCTTTTCACTTGTAATGTCTATATCCATAAATATTTGTATCTTTTCGTTATTTTTGCTGTATTATTTTATGAATGCCTTTAACTTAGACCAAAATGGTATTTTCTGGCCAGTGTCAACCTATTAGTAACATAAAGGAGGTCCTGAGGCAACCTTTGGAATAACTATTTGTCTACTTTCCCAGAGGAAGATGTGTAACTTGAGTCCTCACCATGCATAAATATATTTCAGGGAGAATATATTATAGGTAGTTTTTAATTTTTCTCAAATATCCTAGTTGCTAAACAATACAAAAAGCTGAGGGGGCGCATCTTAAGGTCCATTACCTGCATCTGAGAGGTGTAGCGCAAGTTAAATTGCAGTGCTCCTAGTTTTAATGTGCTCAGTGGTGAAGCTGTCAGGTAAGAACATTGCCATTGATTTTTGCGGTTATAAACAAAAGCACTTATTTGGAGATATATAGCACATGTTCTGTAGGGTTTGTCAAATATTTTTGTTTATTTCTCATTTCATAATTGCATCTTTAAAAAATCATATATTCTAACTGTAACTTTAAATAAATTACTTTCGAGTAATCTTTGATATACTTCAAAGATCTATTGAAAATCGTCAGTTGAATAGCACATGTTGAATACAATTTCAGGGACATAAAAATAATATGAGGCCAGGCACAGTGGCTCACACCTGTAATCCCAGCACTTTGGGAGGCCGAGGTGGGCTGATCACTTGAGGTCAGGAGTTCGAGACCAGACTGGTGAACATGGTGAAACCCTGCTTCTACTAAAAATACAAAAATTAGCCGGGTGTGGTGGCACACGCCTATAATCCCAGCCACTCAGGAAGAATCACTTGAGCCCAGGAGGTGGATTTCAGTGAGCTGAAACCAAGCCACTGCACTCCAACCTGGGAGACAGTGAGACTCTGTCTCAAAAAAAAAGATGTGGTTGTTTTCTTCAGATTATTATGACATTTTATAGAGGCAAGTACAGTGAGTGTATTGTGATGGTAACTTCTAGCCTGTTCCTTTCTTCACTCCTGCCCTGGGCCATACAGTGGGGGCTGGCTTGTTTCTAGTCATTTTGCTCTTTCTTTGTCAACCCTCTGCTGCAGCCCCACAGTGAGACACACACACGGTCCATCCCTCCCTAAGCAGCACCAGGTTCCTCAGGTGTCTTCTGAGCCGACACACTGGGCCTGACCCAGCTCATGTCTGTGGTGGAACATCTTGGTAACTTGGCTTTCTGTGCCGTGTCTGTCTAATCTCCATTGTATTGAAAGCACCCTGTTGTCGCAGAATGCAGGAGGCTGCTTTGGGAGAGAATGACTCCCAGCTCCGGACTTGCTAAGCATGATTGGCCCTAGGATGAGTGAGGCCATCCAGGACCTCAGCTTCTTTTAACGTGAACAGACCATGCTCTTGCTGGGAGTCGAAAGTATGTGGAGAAAACTCCTTTTTACTTTTTCTCATTTCTTATCTTTTCCTTTAGTAGCCAAAATATACATGCATGAGTGGCTGAGAACCAAGTGTATATTGAGGTTTGAAAGATACCCTTTATGAATAACTCTTAGGAAGTGTATTGACTGTTAGGACTCCACATACATACACTTGAGCCCAGTGCTTCCTGAATCCTTTATGAATAGTTTTATAACTCATTGTTTTTATCACAGTATTAAGAGATCTGCCACCTTTAGTTAGTTCAACTTGAACAAAGACTTACATTGGGTTTTTTACAAAACATTAGTTTTACATTGGGGTCCTTTTTTGCTCTTCTTTCAAACATTCCATTTTTGGTAATTGCTTCTGATTTATCCTGTCACTTAGTTTTTTTTTTTTTTTTTTTAACTGTTCCCTGCACCATAGACAGTTTCCTTGGGAATTTCTTTACTAAATAAACAAGATTTCCCTGTGATAGTTTCAGTTTTACGGAAAGTCTAGGTTTTTTTTTTACATGTAGCATTTTCTTTGACCACCTTTGGGAATTGCACCTCTACCCTCAGGCACCCTGCAAGGATTTAGGCATACATTCTTGCTTAATACTAACGGTGAAATCACCCTGAGGAGATACAGTTGGATATTCATGCAGTGATTTTTCTTTGAACCAGTAATGTTCATTGTACGGCATAAAGCCACAAAGCTTTCATTGGCCTTTTGTACATTAAAAACAGCACCCTCTCTGAAATAAGTTTAAGTGTGGAAAGCATGTCTCTTGCTAAGGTGGAGGGAGCTGGCAGCGTGGTTGTCATCTGGCTGCTGAGCCCTCCAGCCTCTGTCCACGAGCACTACTACATCCTGCCCCACGGGCAGCTTCCAGGAGGTTAAGAAGCAGTAGCCGGGGGTGGATTAGATATTAGAAGTGGATGAGTGTGTTCACTTAATGAAGGCTTGTGCAGATGGGGATGTGGGTCTGACCCAGGGGTTGGCAAGTTGCAGCTGGCTGCCCATTTTTGTAAATAAACTTATATTGGCACATAGCCACATCCCTTCATTTATATGTTGTCTGTGGCTGCTTTTGTGCTGCCCAGCAGAACTGAGCAGTTAAAACAGAGACTGGCCTCTAAAGCCTGAAGTGTTTACTGTCTCACTCTTTAAGAAGAAGTTTCCCCATCCCTGGTCTAACCCAATATTGTCCGGAGAAAAATCCAGATAAAGTTGTATCTTGGAATGACTAATTCTGTGTAGTACCAGACAGATTAAGAAGTAAAATCATTTCCAATGGTGTGTAGTACATTTTGTTAGCAATGAAATAGTTTTCTTGATTATTTTAAAAACATCAAATGCATAGAGGTTTTACAATTTGATTTAACTGTATTTCCAGTTAAAATGTCTCCTCTTTTTTCCAGTGTTGAATATGAAACATTCGATATATTGGAGGATGAAGAAGTAAGTTCTGTGTTTGATGTTTCACCTTTGTTTTAGCTTTAATCGTAAGGGCCTGACAGGATGGTTTCCGGATTCCTGTTGTTTCTTTAGGTTCGGCAAGGATTAAAAGCCTACTCCAATTGGCCAACGTACCCTCAGCTGTATGTGAAAGGGGAGCTGGTGGGAGGATTGGATATTGTGAAGGTAAGTCCAGTTCTTCTGCTGTTCTAAAGAGCGGAAAAGACTTCGGTATGTTTACAAATGATTTCAGATTGAATGGAAACTTGAGAGTGGTTTTTGACTCCTGTTTCCAGCCTGACTCGGGCATTTCTAGACCAGTATCACCGTTTCTGGGTGCATAAGTACCCTGCCATTCTCACTGTCCCCACTTGGCAGCCTGTTCTTACTTCCACACCGGAACTAGCCATTTCATCCCTTTTCTGTGGGGCGATCTTACCTATCACTCAGGGTCCTTGTTAGATCCTGCTTCAGCTCCCAGCCAATAAATTATTTTTTCTTGCCTTACTCACCTGCCCTTGGGTGCACGAACTGACAGCAGTGTGAGGCCTGTGGCCCAACGCTGCCCATCCTTGCCACAGAGGCTGAAGATCACTGTCCCTGGTCCCCCGAGAGAAAAAATGTAGGTCCCTTTATGGTTTTCAGATGTTTGGAAATCTGTTACCTGTTAGACTGTAAGTGTTTTAGACACCATTTCTTATGTATCTTGAGTCCTTCCTGACGCTTTGTGTACTTTAGGAGTCCAGTAAATGGTTGTTGGATGGATAAGTGACTTTACTTCTTGCTTGAGTTTTAAATGGACATGACTTTGCTTATATTTAATGTCTAGAATTTAGAGCAGGCCCACCAACTAGCACCTGTGTGCTTCATAGCTCTTTGATTAGCCCAAAACAATAATGTTTTGGGCTACCCACAGGCCCCACTGCACCCCAGGCCCACTGTGGGCATGGTGGTATTGAGGAGGGTGGTAGCCGGGTGGGTATATAGAGAGGAGCTAGACAGGAATGTTGGGCAGGAATGCCAGGTTCTGCTCGGGGACATGAACAAAACTGCCCCAAAAGGTAGGCTGCTGACTGCCCTCAGACCTTCCTCTTGCCTCAGTCCATTAGAGAATTTTCTCTAAGGTCAGATCTTCGACTTTTTATGTGGAAAACAAATAGCAAGTAGTACTACTTCTAGTTATGTTGTAAAATAAAAAAAATTTTTTTTTTTTGAGACAGAGTTTCAGTCTTGTTGCCCCGCTGGAGTGTAATGGTGCAATCTTGGCTCACTGCAGCCTCTGCCTCCCAGGTTCATGTGGTTCTCCTGCCCCAGCCTCCCGAGTAGCTGGGATTACAGGCACCCACCACCACGCCCCACTAATTTTTGTATTTTTAGTAGAGATGGGGTTTCATCATGTTGGCCACGCTGGTCTTGAACTGCTGACCTCAGGTGATCCGTCCACCTTGGCCTTCCAAAGTGCTGGGATTACAGGCGTGAGCCACCGCGCCCGGCCAAAATAAAAGTTTTTAACACATGCTTTTGTAAAGTGAAGCACTAGCTTACCACTGAAATGACATCAGCACTTTGGACCAATATGTTTTATAGAAACAAAGCTTGAGCTCCATTGACTGCAGAGACTGTTTTTGTCCTGTGGTGGCCTCTGTGCTGGTTTTGTTTACTGTGGAGTTCCAGGTTTGATGCCATACTTCTTAAACGAGCCAGTGAGACATTTTTCCTGGGGAACGGTCTCACTCCTGGAGGAAAAAAATGTTTAAGACTATAGCTCTTGTATAGCCCTGAAGCAGCAAAAACTGATCTGCATTTGTTTCTCCTCCCGTTCCCTCCTTCCCTCCCTTCGTCTCTCTCTCTCTCTCTCTCTCTATATATATATATATATATGAAATCTTATTTTTGTAAGACACAAACAGTACTCACACCCCAAATACTCTTGAGCCTGTTCTTGTCTGAATGTTTTATAGCCTGTACCTTAGCCATTGGTAACTCTTGGGAAGATACAATCAATAAATCTCATTTAATTCTAAAGCTAAGCTGTGTGGATAACTTCTTTTTAGTTATATAACAGAGTGTTATATGATTTTTTTATGTTCACCTGCTAAGAACATACACATTTGGAATGTGTGACATTGTTAACGTTTTTCCTTGAGAAGATGTATGGAATAGCTCTTTCGATGCCATTTTGATCTGTTTCTTGCAGAGTGCGGTCCTTCATGTTCAGTTCAATTAAAGGATGTTTGAAATGGTCTAATCTGGCTGGCCTCTTTGGAGCAATGAGCATTTGTTTTGTTGAATGAGTGACTGAATAATTATTTGGTTACTCAGCCAATCTAGTGTCTTGAGAAAATTGTGAGTTGTTATTGCCTCTGAAGAGTAAACGGTTCACTACTGCTGTTGCAGAATGTTTGTACTTAAGACAGTTTGTTGAGAGAGATTTAGAAGATTTAGTTTGGTTAGGTTTAGATGTTTCACCTGCCGACTCGCATTAACAGCAGTGAGGATGGTGAGGACTTCCTCATTTGGCGCACTCTCAGTGTTCCAGGCACACTGCTTTGGTGCTTTAAGAGGCTGCTTCACGTAATCTCCCAAGCAGCCTCAGAGAGCAGAATTCTTCTGTCAGTAGAAGAATGAGGAAACAGAGACGTGGAGAGGTCAGGTGAGTTGTCAGCCATCCCATCACTAGTAATCCACTGAGTCCAGATTCCACCTGAGGGCCACCTGCCCTTGCCCACTCAGCTGCATGGTCCTCTCTCTGCCTTCTTGAGCGTGTGCTCAGAAAAGTCCTGCTGGGTCCCTTGGAGCGGCAGGGTGTCTGCTCGTTGAATAGTAGAAGAGGATCCCTAGACATGACTGAAAGCCGTCTGGGTTTTGTGTGACAGCATCATTCCTATTTGAATTTCATCCAGAGAGGAGATCATACGGATTTTAATGGTTTTATTGATTGATGTTTACGCTGCTCAGTGATAACCTGAAATGTTACATTAAATGTTTGTTTAAACCAGAAAATTTTATTTATCATGTCTCTCCTTTCAAACTTGGGGTCTATACTCCAGATTTTAAATCTGAAAAACAGGCACAAGGAGCATGGTGCCTGTACTGCAGTTCCAGTCAATCTAGTGGTAGCTCTTTTGATGCCATGTCTGTTTCTGAATTGTTAGGTCTTTTTGATGGTTTCTGCCTTTCCCTGTTACTGGTACTCTAGCTTTTCCTGAGACAGAGATGTATTCCCAGGTTGGGTTTCAATAGCAAAGCCTGTTTCCTCTCTGTGAGTGGAAGAACGGGAGGGGAACAAGCATCATATTTGAGTAGGCTTTTAACGTCACACTGCTTTTTTTGTTTGTTTGTTGTTTGTTTTTTTTGGAGACAGAGTCTCACTCTGTCACCCAGGCTGGAGTGCAGTGGGGGTGATCTTGGCTCTTGGGTCACTGCACCCTCCACCTCCTGGGTTCAAGCAATTTTCATGCCTCGGCCTCTTAAGTAGCTAGAATTACAGGCACATGCCACCACACCAACCTGGCTAATTTTTGTATTTTTAGTAAAGATAGGTTTTGTCATGTTGGCCAGGCTGGCCTTGAACTCCTGACTTCAAGTGATCTGCCCCCTTGGCTTCTTAAAGTGCTGGGATTGTAGGTGTGAGCCACTGCGCCCAGCCACGTTGCTTCATTCTTCAACCTTGAAAGTCACTTGATTTATTTTCCTTATTTATTGCTGTAGTTTAAATAGGGGGCTTCACTGGCTTCGGTTGCTCTGTTTCCTAATACTAAACAATCTGTTGGTTTTAGGATACTTTAACTTCATTTATTTATTTATTTATGAATGAATGAATGAATGAATGAATGAGATGGAGTCTCGCTCTAGCCCATGCTGGAGTGCAATTGCACAATCTTGGCTCACTACAACCTCTGCCTCTTGGGTTCAAGAGATTCTCCCTGTCTCAGCCTCCTGAGTAGCTGGGATTACAGGCACCCGCCACCATGCCTGGCTAATTTTTGTATTTTTAGTAGGGACAGGGTTTCACCATGTTGGCCGGGCTGTTCTTGAACTCCTGACCTCAGGTGATCTGCCCACCTCGACCTCCCAAAGTGCTGGGATTACAGGAATGAGCAACTGTGCCCAGCCTTATTTATTTATTTTTTAAGAGACAGATTTCACCATGTTGGTCAGGCTGGTCTTGAACTCCTGGCCTCAAGTGATCTGCCTGTCTCAGCCTCCCAAAGTGCTGGGATTACATTTGTGAGCCACCACACTTGGCCAAGAATACCTTGTTATTTTTTTAACCTGATAGTGTAGTGTATTCAGGTTTTATGGCACATTTAGTTTAAGAGTGTTAAAAGACTGGAGTTTTAATCCAATAAGTGTTTCTTTTGGTTCCCAGATATACATACAAGCTGTGATTGTTTAGATGTTTCCATCTTTTTATATATGCATATACATATTATTATTGTTGTTTTTCATTTTTAGGAACTGAAAGAAAATGGTGAATTGCTGCCTATACTGAGAGGAGAAAATTAATAAATCTTAAACTTGGTGCCCAACTATTGCAAGAAGTATTTAATTACATTGGAAGCAGTTCATGATTTAGTCCTCAGAAATGGACTAGGAATAGAAAATTCCTGCTTACTCAGTTACATGTTTTGTGTATTTCACAATGTCGTGCTAAATAAATGTATGTTACATTTTTTCCCACCAAAAATAGAATGCAATAAACATCTTCAAATTATTAATAATTGTATGAAAAAAGTATATCTTTACAGCAATATTAAACATACAGCTACTATAATTAGCCCACATTAAATCTCTTTTTCTTAGTACATGAGTATCTTCGAGCAGTTAAGAAAGGCAGTCTTCAGAAAATGGAGAACTGTGGCGGAATGCAGTACACAACAGTATTTAGGACAACTCCTTTGCCAACACAATGGCTCCCCTCGCTGGTGAAAGATCTCTTTACAGCTTAGGAAAAACAACGGAAATTAGTTTCTGATGTCATTGCTGAGCTCGGCAGTGGTTAAATTGCAGAGGCAGTGTAGGATGTCTGCAGGTTTAGACTCTCATTTCACAAGGCACCAGTAGTGAATTACCAAGAAACATTTCAGAGGAAAATGATTTCTCATTGAATATGATACAACAAACACTTTTTCATAAGGTCTAGAAGAGTGGGTAGTCATGACAAAGGATGGAAAAGTATTGTCATTTGTTGTAAGCATCACTACTTTTTTTTTTTTTTTTTTTTTTTTTAAGACTGGGTCTGGCTCTGTCACCCAGGCTGGAGTGCAGTGGCACGATTATAGCTCACTGCAGCCTCGACTTCTCGGGGCTTAGTGATCCTCCCGCCTCAGCCTCCTGAGTAACTGGGACCACAGGCTGCCATCACCATGCCCACCTAATTTTTTTATTTCTTGTAGAGATGAGGTGTCCTGCTTCAGCCTCCCAAAGTGCTGGAATTTACAGGTAGGACTACCACACTTGGTCCACTTATTTATAATAAACATTGATTTGGTCCTTCAAGGTCCTTTGGTCGTCCTATTGAGAACAGTTTGAAGTCCATGAAAATTTTAACAGTATTTTTGATCCTGAATCTAACATATTTGAGAAATAGTTGCTCCACTAGGCTTCCACAAGCAGGCTTCAAATGGGATGGCTAAATTCACCTCATGGTTCTTAGTTTTTTTTGTACTTGTGACACATTCTCTTCATATATTACCCCACCCTGTTTAGGCAGTTAAGATGCTGGCACTGTCTGGTCGTGATAAGGAAAGGGAAGCAGAAGTCAGTAATTCAGACAAGAATAAACAGGATGAAATGCGTCTATTCCTAGGCCTAGGTAAGATTAGCCCACCACCTGCACACTGTTGCTGTCTCTTCAGCTCAGGCTGTTTTTCTCTGTTTGGATTGTGTAAGGAGTAGAGTGCTGTATTTGTGTGTGACAGAGGCTGGTCTGTACAAGTCAATGAAGCTCGACGAGGCCTTGCTTCCTGCTAGGTGTTAGGATGCCCATGGTGGTGAATTTTCTTGGCGTTCTGTGTAACTAAATAAGGCTTTTTAGAGCATTGGTCCATGACAACTTCCTTGTTTCTATTTAAAATGAAAATCGTTGTATAAATAAAACCTTTTAAATGCAGATACAAATAGAATTTTAACTGAAATTTTATGAAGCTGTTGGCTGCAGGGATGTGTGTGTCATGGAGGAGGGCTCCATACTTTTTCTGTATACTTATCTCAAACCTAAATCATTTGCATACTGCTTTTTCTTTAAGTGCCAACTGTCCTAGTATATTTTCTAAGTCAACTTTTAACTTCACTTTATCCTAAGCAAGAATATCTTTGCCATCACAGATTCAGTAAGCCCGTTTTTTTCTAATGCACATACAAATAAATAAAATGCACAACTTTTAACATAAATGGCTACCTCCAATTTAGGAAGCACTGTTCTGGCCAGAGGCCATTGCTCTGATAAGGTCATGTGGTTAGTGCATTTTAGGAAGACCTCCTTTCCCTTTGATTGACTCCTGTAGGACATAAGATATCAGGGACATTATCCTTTGTTGAGCCATCCTGGTTTGAGGCAGGATGAGTGTTGAGAGTTTTTGGGGAGTTGCCCCTGTGTCCTATATGAATTTATCCTCTTAAATTCTGGTGGTCATTGGCTCTGCTGACTCCAGGTAAGTTGGGGTGACAATGCAGCATATTTCTATTTTCTAGTTGTTTTTGGCCAGACATGGGGAAGGTCAAGAGATCTTGTTCATACAAGCGGATTGATGGCCATTCCTAATCTGATTTTATTAGTGTATTTGAGAAAGTAAAGTAAGATTCCTGAGCCCAACTGAACTTCCCCTATTGAATTTTCTAACAAAAAGAGAGTTTGTGTATGGGTTTATAATTGAGCCTGCTCTTGTAGAAATGTTTTATCAGAATTGAAATCCTCTCTGATCCTCAAATTCTAGAGACAAAGTTGTTTTCTGAATTTGAGAAATCTGTTCAGTTCACGAGGAAAGGTGACAACGTGACATTTGGATGTTGTCCCACATGTGAGGCCTTGTTGGGTGCTTATGGTGGGAGGGACTGTCCAGGCAGGTTTTGTATGGAGAGTTTTCATGTCTGGACACATTTCTGTCCTGAGAAGCACTGCTGTGCTTTTGGGAGCATGGACCGAGGCCAGAGCCTGTGGCCAGCTCTGCCTGCCCTCCCTTTCCTGGCCTGCTCTGTTGAGTCTGTCGTGGGGCTTCGTGTGGCTTCCTGCCAGGTGAAAGCTGCATGGTGCTTAGGGTAGAGCTGGTGCTGTGGGGAGGCTCTCGATGGTGGGGGCTGCCATCTGTTTGCCTGTTAACTCTTAGAAACCAAACCTCACATGTCAGAATTTCCTTTCTAGAAGAGGCCGGTTGATACAGGCAGAGCTGTTCACTCCTCTTGACTTGTGTGTTTGTGCCTTCCTTGTAGGAAGGCTTCTTAGGGAATTGGTATCTGTTTAGGGGAAGTAAGCCTGCAGGAATGAACTTTTTTAATTTTTAAATAAAAACTCTTGATGAAAAATGGAAAGGAAAACTAAAACCAATGAAACAGGTTAGGTAGTTTGTGGAATTCTCCTTTGCAGGTGAGGGGAGAAAGCAGCTCTCTCAAGGGCACAGCTACAGGTTGGGAGCTGGGGTGTCCATCCAGGGTCTGGGACACCCAAACCTTAGGCTTGCCTCTACTGGAAGGCCTCCCCCTCAGAGCTGTGTGGGATGCAGTTGCCTTTTTACCTATGATGAGAAACTGGTGAATTGCCAGGATCCTGGCTCTGGCTTCAGTCTGCCCCATTCCTGGGGATTAGAGGGCATTAACCCTACTTCCTACAGCCGAGCAGCTCTTCCTCATGACTCTATTTTCTAAACTCTGGGGGCTGACTGATTTGAAGACTCCCTTGTTGATGAATGTGTTGACACTTGGCTATCATAATGTAAATGCTCCTTATTAAAATAACAGGACCTGGTGGGTTCAGTTGCCTTGCCCACGTGTGACTTACATGCTTTTGCCTTTTGTTTGTTGAACACTGAACCTTGCAGAAGCATCAGGAAGTCCACCTTGGTCCAACTGGATTGATCATTAAGAAGGAAGGAGAAAAATTATTGCCATTTCCATTCTTTACAAAAATGTCATAAGTCTACTCAGGAGTAGACTAAAAAGATAGCATGTTTTTATAATTAGTCTCATTTTATTAACTTAGAAAATGTTTAATCTCTGAAACAACTGCAATACATTTTAAGCACTTGGTAATCATGATCTGTCTTATTGGAAAGAATTATACAAATAAGACCTATCTTGACAGTGAAAAGTTAAAAGCTTAAGATTGCAATATGAAACATGATTTCTGGTTTAGTTTTTAAAGTAAAATCAGCTTTCTTTTCCTTTTTTTTTTTTTTGTGATTGAGGCAGGGTCACCTCTGTCACTCAGGCTGGAGTGCAGTGGTGCAATCAAGGCTCACGGCACCCTTGACCTCCCAGGTTCAAGATCCTCCCACCTCAGCCTCCTCGGTAGCTGAGATGACAGGTGTGTGCCACCATGCCCGGCTGTGTTTTGATTTTTTTTTTTTTTTTTGTAGACATGAAGTCTCACTCTGTTGCCCAGGCTGGTCTCAATCTCCTGGGCTCAAGTGATCCTCCCACAGTGCTGGGATTGGGATTACAGGCCTGAGCCACCATGCCTGGCCTGAGATCGGTTTCCTTAAATTTGACAGTTGGGACTTTTCAAAATTTAAACCTTTCTAAATAAAAGTAATTTGATTTTTTGCAGATGAATTCTTGTTTTATACACATTTCAGATGTTGAGTTGGAGGACCTAGACCCTTCCCTTTTTGTCTAGTCACATTTCCTCATGGCCATCCACTGATCATTGAATCAGTGTAAACACGGACAGTTTCAGTTTCTCTTGAGTCTTTGGGTCTTCATTTCTGAAGGCTCCTGTGTCACGTAAGACTTAAATCAATCTCACGCTTTTCTCTTGTTAATCTCTTTTGTTATGAGAGTGTCGGCTGTGCCCCTTGTGATGGACGAGGAGAGGTATCCACCTTTCCGAATCAGACACCAGCTGCAGTAGCTTCCTGATGCCTCATTCACCAGGATGGGTAACTTTAAAGAGAAGTTTTATAACTGGCATCCCATTCTGGTTTCAGAGTCTCGGGGGCTTTTTTCATACAGCTTTGTCTGATATTTAGAGACGTTCAGATTCAGAAGAAATGAGTTCGGTTAGCTCATGGGCCGGGCACATGCACTGAGTCACTGAAAGCAGCAGAATACCTTGAGGGAGTCTTGGTGCACTTAGGTCACTGTAAGGTTCTAGGGCTAGGAGTGGGGATTTGAACCAGGATCCCTCAGCGCAGCCCCAGTGCTGTACTTGAAGCCTCATGCCACGCTGGCTTTGAGGTAGCACACTGCGTTAGTGAGTGGAGTTGCCCAAGTCTGGGGCTTCTGAAATGACCTAGTATTTTTACCTTCCTGTTAGAAATGGTGTGGCTTTTACAAATTAAGTGTCAGGCTGGGCACAATGGCTCATGCCTGTAATCCCAGCACTTTGGGAGGCAGAGGCGGGTGGGTTGCTTGAGCTCAGGAGTTTGAGACCAGCCTGAGCAACATGGTGAAACCTCATCTCTACAAAAAATAAAAAATTAACTGGTCATGGTGGTGTGCACCTGTAGTCCCAGCTACTTGGGGAGCTGAGATAGGAGGATTGCTTGAGCCCAGGAGGTCAAGGCTCCAGTGATCGTGCCGTTGCACCCCAGCTTGGGTGACAAAATAAGAGCCTGTCTCAGAAAAAAAAAAACAAAAAAACGAGGACCTGCAAATTTTGACTGAAAAAGACCTGTTCTCCCCACGGTCATTCATCTTGTCATTGGTTGTCAGTGGTACAGTGTTAATTTAATCTTTTCTCAAAAAATCAAGTTTTGTTCGAGGAAGTTACAGATTTCCCTATGAACTCCTAGAGAGAGAGCCTGCCCTCGTTCGGGGTTGCCTGGGGGATGCCTGCCATGTGGTCCAAGGTGAGGTAAGCGTTTCTCTGCCCCTTGTCTCCCAGTCTGCTGTCCCCAGGAATGAGTTCCCTAACTCCTAGCCCTGTCGTTGAGCCCAAGCTTGTAACCTGGATATGGGAGCCGTCTATTTAGGAAGAAGGCTTGTATGGTAATTTCTAAAGGAATTAAAATAGATTTTTATGTTCTTGTCCTATGTTTTGTGCTTAAAAGGGAGAGCCCCGACATAATGGAGAAAAGCCAGAAGGAGCTTGGATGCCCTTGAGAACCCCGTCACCTGTCTGTAGGGGCAGAAAGGAGGATACCTTTCTTCACCCATCACAAGGGGCACAGCCAACACTCCTTTAATAGATTACCAAGGAAAAGTATAAAATTTATGTAAAGACTTAGGTGACACAGGAGCCTTCAGAAATAAAGATCCAAGAGAAACTGCATGTTCACAGTCAGATTCAACGAAGAGTGGGTGGCCATGCAGAAATGTGATTGGACAGAAGGGAAGAGTCTAATCGTAGACTGGATGGGAAAACCTTGCCCCTGTGTAGCATTCCTTCCTTCCAGGTACAGGACAGGGCCCTTCTGGAATGAAGGTCTGGGAACACTTTCAGATAAAGTACTGTGGAGGATGTCTTTGTGGCCGGCTCCTGTAGTGGAACGCGGGTCCAGCTGCTCGCCAGTTCCAGAGTCCAGTTGACAGAGCAAGGTCTGGTAGAAAGAAAATGATGGTTAACCAGAACTAGTCATGGGGATATGGCTGGATTCCCACCCAAAGTAACGACTTTGAATTTCTGGGGAGAAGGCAAGGGTTTAGAAAGGGGCGACGGGAGGGGACTTGAAATGGGAGGCGTGCAGGGGTTGTGCTGAGTACAATGTGTGTCTTGTTCTGGTGGCTGTCCTGGGCCTCAGTCCACCTGGAGTGTGGGCTGGCATCATCTCAACGAGTGGCCAGATTTGACTGTCCACCTTGAGGTAAGCTCTGGGATTTTGTAGCTGGGTTTCCACATTTGGTCTGTCTCAAGATTAGCCCCTAGAACTTCGAAGTAAGCACGTAATTAGAGACTAGCTCACAGACACATGTGAAGAGGGTATACGGTGAGAAAGGGGAGGGGTATGGAGTCTATTTTAAGAGTAAGGGAAAAGGCTTCTGCAATTTAAGGTTATGTCTCAGTACTAAAGAAAAGGGAAAAAAAAGTTTATAAAAATGCATTTTGAAGTTAAGCTGCTCAGTTAAACTCCTACACAAAGGCCGGGCAAGGTGAGAGTCATATTTCTAGGTTTTTTTTTTTTTTTTTCTTAAGACTGAGTTTTGCTCTTGTCTCCCAGGCTGGAGTGCAGTGGCGTAATCTTGGCTCACTGCAACCTCCACCTCCTGGGTTCAAGCAATTCTGCCTCAACCTGCCCAGTAGCTGGGATTACAGGTGTTTACCACCATGCCTGGCTAGTTTTTGTATTTTTAGTAGAGATGGGGTTTCGCCATGTTGACCAGGCTGGTCTCGAACTCCTGACCTCAAGTGATCCACCCGTCTCAGCCTCCCAAAGTGCTGGGATTACCAGGTGTGAGCCACAGCATCCGGCCATATTTCTGGGTCTTTGTGGCTGGACTTGCATGAGAAGGGTTCTGGTTTCTGTCACCTGCACTGGGGAAGAGGCATTCTACTTTGTGGCCTACCTTGAGGTGGGTGGGGTGGGGGCAAGGGAAGGGGCCAGAGGGGGTCAGAGAGCCCTTGCTTCTGAAGCCCTTTGGTGTCCTGCAGTTCCTAGTAGTCAGTGTGCCAAAGCCCAGGCCGTGGGTATCATTTTCTGAGCCCCAACCTATCCCTCTATTTTGCCTTTAGGTCTGGAGGAAGGTCCCAGGGCATTTGCCCTTGGTGGGTGCAGGTAGGGAGGATCTGCGGGTCTTCCTCATGCCAGGAGTCTTGTCCCAGAATCAAAGGCTCCTGGTGGGTAGGAGCGCGTCCCATGCTGCAGCACGCTTGGCTGTCTAAAGTTGCTGATGAGAAGCAGCATAGGATCTGGCAGGGGTGGTCCTGAGCAGAGAGGCTGAGATGGGAGGTGGTGGCCCATTCTATCTCCATCCCTGAACCCCATGCACTGAGGTGCAGGAAGTGTGTGTAGTTTCACACACTTAAATGTAAGAAAGCGCGTTCTTGTTGAAAATAACATCCCGGCCGGGCGCGGTGGCTCAAGCCTGTAATCCCAGCACTTTGGGAGGCCGAGACGGGCGGATCACGAGGTCAGGAGATTGAGACCATCCTGGCTAACACGGTGAAACCCCGTCTCTACTAAAAATACAAAAAACTAGCCGGGCGAGGTGGCGGGCGCCTGTAGTCCCAGCTACTCCGGAGGCTGAGGCAGGAGAATGGTGTAAACCCGGGAGGCGGAGCTTGCTGTGAGCTGAGATCCAGCCACTGCACTCCAGCCTGGGAGACAGAGCGAGACTCCGTCTCAAAAGAAAAAAAAAAAAAATAACATCCTGCTGGGCATGCTCTGGGAATGACGACAGGTTTTGCCCTCCTCCTGCAGCTAAGCCCAGGAGTCCTGGAGCCCTGGGTTCCCATCGGGGCTGCAGCCCTCTGCTGTTTCCCCGTCCGCTGTCAGGGAAGGAGTTTCCTATATCGCAGGGCAGGGCCTGCGTGCAGGTCCAGGTGTATAAATTTTAGGGCTTGTTCAGGAAGCAGGCAAAATGTGCCCTTGGAGGTGCTGAGATACAAAGCTTTTCCCCCTGGTGTTTATTATTTGCTACTTAATATTCTAAGTAAAGAAAAATTAGAAATTTAAGTCATTAACATGAACGTTTCTGCTTTTCTTTACACTGTGCAGTGGCAATTTCAAATGCAAATATAAGAGCATTTAACTTGTGTGTGGGGTACCTGAGCTGGCCTGTTAATATCGATCTCAGCTTCTGCCAGGATGCTGGAGGCGCTGCACAAAAGGAAATGCTCTTGATCCCTGCACATTCCCTCAGCGAGCACTGCCTTCAGGCTAAGGCAAGAGAGAGAGAAGGAGCTGTGGGTTGCCCTCTCATTGCCTGCCTTCTGTGTCATCTTCAGTGAGTAGTTGGCTAGTACAGGCAAGAGACAAGGCAGAGAGGATATGATGATTTACTCTGCCATCCGTGTTTCTTAGAATGCAATTGCTCTCTTTCTGGGCTGGAAGCAAGTTCTGGTGTGATTGGAAAGTGTGGTGCCAGGGCTGTCAGCTCCAGCTCTCCTGTCACAGCCGGTTACACGCCGAGGTTGCCCTCGCCTTGAGTCTTGTCACCCCTGATGCTGGGGCCCACTGGAATGCTGCTTCTGGTGCATCGTGAACCCTGCATGTTAGCCGGGTGGCAAGGAGTAGCCAGTTCTCTGCTCACCCACATGCTCTGTGGTGCCTCTGCACTAACAGCACGCGTTCAGATAAAATTATTAAGAATTTTGAGATGATGACAGCAGAACGTGAAACCGAATGTAGTCCTGAGTGCAGGGCCCCATGGGACCGCACAGGTGGCAGGCCTGGAAAGCCAGTCCTGCTTCAAGCCGTGTGGCTGAAGGAGGTTGGGGAGCTCAGGCCCTGATCCCAGGGTTCTCCTTTCCTGGAGATTCTGTTAAAGGGCCACTCACCTTAACCATGATCTTCTCTTTGAACTTGCTCCGAACTTCTCACTAGAGAAACACACACCCGGTCACCTGTGAGCCCTTGTTCTATGTGCATTCCTGTAGGGACGTACTCTCCAACCGACGCTGAAACTACCACAGCAAACAGGTGCTGTCCTCAACAGTTGACACGTATTAAGTCATCTAATTCTCACCACGACCCTATGAGGTAGACATCATCAGCCCCATTTGACAGATGGGGAAACTGAGGCATGGGTGAAGCAAACTGCTCCTGGTCATAGTACCTGGTGGACCAGGATTTGACCCTGGGCCTCCTGGCTGCAGTTCGCCCTCTTAACCCCTGTGAGGTGTGAGGAGTCAGTGAATTGGCTCCTGTGGCTTGGGAGGGAGACATGTTCCTCTGCGTGGCCAGGGACAGCACTGTGTGGAGGGTGGAGTGCTGGGCTGTGAATGGGCCCATACCGGTCCTAATGGTAGGCAGAGAGGGTGAGGAGGTGCCCAGGACCGGCTTTGCTGGAAGGAGAGAACGCTGGCACCATGGGAGCAGCCCACCGTGAAGGCCATGCCCTGCCCGAAGCGTGGTGCCTATTTAGAACCTGCTGAGCACCCCCCAGCACGATGGCATTTTGGGTGTTATTTTTGCCGGTAGGGAAACAAACTCAGGAATTTGCCAAAGCGCTCATCCAGGGGGCGAGTGGCTCAGCCCAGGGTTCAAACCCGCTCCGGATCTTGCTGCTTCCGGATCACAGCAAGCACTGTGCTCAGGCCTGGGGCAGGGACGGATTCTCCCTGAAGGCAGGTCTGAGGCCAGCGGGAGCACTCATCCCCGGCGGGCGCACTGGGTTCCATCTACTGTGGTGCGATTTCGGCTCACTGCAAGCTCTGCCTGCCCGGTTCACGCCATTCTCCTGCCTCAGCCTCCCGAGTAGCTGGGACTACAGGCGCCCGCCACCTCGCCCGGCTAGTTTTTTGTATTTTTTAGTAGAGACGTGGTTTCACCATGTTAGCCAGGATGGTCTCGATCTCCTGACCTCATGATCCGGCCCACTTCGGCCTCCCGAAGTGTTGGGATTGGGATTACAGGCGTGAGCCACCGCACCCGGCCGCAAATACTGGAAGTTTTAAGTCAAGCGAACGAACGTTAAACCGTGTCCTGTCCTCTTCCCTTGACAAATACACCTACCGGTGATCGTGAAGGCTGCCTTGTGAATTTAGAAAGTCCTGGGTCTTGGGAGCTTCAGGGAACAGATCGCCCGCCCACGTGTGCCCCCCTTGCTTCCCATCCTGTTTCTGTGCCCTCCCCCGGGCCCTGTGGCGCACAGGGGTGGGGTCGGGGGTGTGCGCCGGGAGGGGCTGCTCAGGCTCCGGACGCGCGCTCCTGGGGGCAGCCTGTGCACATCCCTTCTGGAGGAGTCTGCCCGGCGCATCTGGGGAGGCGCGCAGCCCCTGGTGCCAGGGTCCAGGTGGCGCCACTGGGGAGGGCGTGTGCAGGAACCAACAGCCCTGGAACCAGACGCCAGGGTAGGAGCCAGTCACGAGCCCTGCCTGGCTGGGTCGGGTCCCTGTCCTGGAGCCCAGAGTGCCTTGGACGTTGAGGCTGCAGGGACACCCCGGGACCAGCGACGGCAGGTGATGCCCAGGGTCCCGCGCCAACTGGGAGCTTTGCTGCCTCTGCAGCCTGGTGTGACTTTGGAGGGACAAGGCCGGGGCGCGAACTGAATCTTCTGTCATATGCAGAGTCAATGCACCAGCTCCAGGACCTTGAAAGGCTCAGTTTCCACGTATGCAAAACGGTCCAGGATGCTATCGTCCCCTGGTCGCTGCTGCACCATCGAGGTCAGCGCGCAGCAAGTCACAGGGAGGCCACGTCGGCTGCAGACCTCGGCGGCGGGCGGTGGCGGCGCGTG
>NW_012115200.1:1431953-1439592 GCF_000951035.1 Colobus angolensis palliatus
CCTGCGGCTGCCGAGTCTTTCCGAGCAGGAGTGGGCCGGGACCTCTGGGGAACACGTGCCTGAGCCCCGGAGGTGGCCGTGCTGGGAGCGGCGGCGGCGGTGAAGCAGGGCGGATCCCCGGACCCCTGCCCGTCCGTCCCCGGGGATCCGCGGGTCCGTCTGGTTGGGGGCCGAGCCTCCTCCGGGTGGGCCCTGCATCCTGGCCCGGGGTGCTCGGTCGTGCAGGGGACGCCCCTGTCCCGTCCTGCCCGGGCTGCGACTTGCGCTGAAGAAGGGAGCGGACCTGGCATAGCCCTAGCCCCAAACCATCGGGGTGCCTTGCCCGCCTCCCCAAACCCGGGTCGGCTGGGCCCCTGCAGCCACCGGGCCTGGGCCCCAGCACTCGAGCAGCAGGGCCCCGCAGGCCTGGCCTCCCCTCCCCATAGTCGGCCCTCCTCAGGAGCTTTTGTTCCTTAGCCCCAGTGAACCTTCTGCGTCCCCTCGAAGAGGGGAGCCAAGGGACCTTGGGGACAGCTGAGGTTCGGCTTTTTAAAACACTAGTCGGCTTTATTTTTAGAGCAGTTCTACATTTACAGAAGAAATGAGCAGGTGTCCAGAGTTCTTACTACACCCCTGCTCCCCCCACCTACCCGCCCCCAGAACATCTTGCACAGCTCGCGAGGTGCCTTTGTTCTAATGAATGAATAGTGACGCGTTACTATTAGCTAGAGTCCGCACAGCTGAGGTCCCCTTTCTGCCCCAGGATCCCACCAGATCGCCGTGTCCTCACGCTCCTTGGCTGCAGCATTTCTCGGACTCTGGTTGTCTCTGGTGACGGTAGCAGTGTGAAGAGTATTTTGAAGGCTTTCTCGACTGGGGTTTTCTCATGGTGAGGTTGGGGCAGCGGTGTTTTGGGAGGAAGCCCTCAGGGGCAAAGTGCCACCCCTCTCCCCTCACATCGAGGCTATGCTGCTGACACGACTTCTTGCTGCGGCGCTGACCTTGGTCACCTGCCTGGTCTCCACCCCAGTTCTGCTTTCTCCCTCCTTCTATAGGGTGTCGTTGGAAGTCCCTGTGTGCAGCCCACACTGAATGAGTGTCCCTGAGGGGGACTAGCCCATAAATTGCTGAGTTCTACATGGAGACTTCTGCATATTCATCTCTTTTCTTCATTTTTTTTTCTTTTGGAGACAGGGTATCTCTCTGTCACCCAGTCTGGAGTGCAGTTGTGCGAACACAGCTCACTACAGCCTCCACCTCCTGGGCTCAAGCAGTCCTCCTACCTCAGCCTCCCAAGTAGCTGGGACCACAGCCGTCATCACACCTGGCTAATTTCTTTGTATTTTTTGTACAGACAAAAATACAAAGTGATCCTCCCTCTTTGGCCTGCCAAAGTGCTGGGATTACAGACATGAGCCACTGCACGGCCTTCTCTGCATTTACTCATCTATTGGATCATTCTGTCAGTGTAGACTCATAGGTATTGTATAAGGGGTTAGGAGGGGTGTGGTTATAGGCTGCTGGTGCACACTTGGGCCCTTGTTGTGTGGGTCCCTATTCTTGTCTGTGTTTGAAATGTTTCTAGTGAAATGAAATAAAGATGGGGTTAGGACCGCCACTGAGGGGTGAACCAGGCTGGTGGACAGTCCCTTACCAGAGCCTGCCCTTGTGTCAGGGAGGGCTGGATCTGGACCAGGCTGTGTTGGGCCTTTGTCCCTGTGCCTGGTGCCCTGTCTGTGCTAATGGCTATGGCCCTAACAGAGGCTCCTGAGGCCCAGGGGTGGTTCCTGTTGGCCTCCAAAACCTGCCCTACTCAGTGACCGAGAGAGTAAGTTGGGACCCACTGGGACCGGGCCCTGCCCTTAAGGCGGCCCCGTGACCTCTCCGAGTGCATGGCAGTAGAAGTGGTGGGGGACATTGCAACCTGCAAAGTGCTGGACTGGAGGCCACTGGCTGGGCCACCCTGTTTCTGGCAGGGACCTTCTGACAGGGCTGATGTGTGTCCTGAATGGGACTCCTGCCTGCGTTTGGGGCTGTCCCTGCAGCGAGAGCATGGGGTGTCTGTGGGGGCTGGCTCCCTTCTCCTGAGTCCACCCCAGCCTCTATGGATGGCTGCTCGCCTGGGCTGATGGATATGGGCTCATTATCTCGTCTGTCTTAGGGGAAGGTATTAGCTTGGCAGTTAATAAAAGATTTTAATTAAAGAGGGAAGAATCATTTTGGCAAACTAGCCTTGTTCCCAAACTCAAATGACCTGTCAAAGTTGTAAGTTCGCTTAATTTCCACACAAAACCTTGCTATTTTGGGGGAATTCAGCCAGAGTCTGGGGTGACACAGCCCTGGGACTAGGCACCCTGGGTAGAAAACTGTTTCCCTCTCTCTTCTCACCTGTGAAAACCCCTGGCAGCCACCCCGTCCCTGCTTCTCCGAAGCCCTGCTCCCTCTGCCCACAGTCCCCATGTATCCCAGTGTTACCCTGACCCCTTCTCCATGTGCCCTTCCCGCCCAGGTCCTGGTCTCCTGCAGAGCTGCCTCACCTCCAGGCATCCACATAGGCTGTTACATCCTCTTTTCCATGTGCTAGCGATGGGATGCTTAAAATACATTTTGAGAGAGTTATGGGCTCACAGGCAATGGCGAGGGGTGGTACAGAGAGACCCCATGTACCCTGCCCTGTTCCCCACAGCAGGAGCATCTTGCAAAACTGGAGTGCAGTAGCACGGCCGGGATATCCCATCAATACACCACGTGCCTTGTTCTGGCTCCGGTTTTGTGTGCACCTGTCTGTGTGTGTGTGGGCACGTTGAGTTCTAGACAATTCCACCACAAGCACCCACAGCCAGATGCAGAACAGCCATCACCGAAGGCTCCCTCCTGCCCTTTCACCCACAGCCACCTCCCCTCCCACCCACCTCTCCTGGGTCGGGGTGTGTCTTTTTAATCCACAACGCAGACCACGCCTCCTGCAGCCTGCAGTGGCATCTCCCAGACCCTCCCAGGCTGGGTCTGCAGGGCTCCCCACCATGGCGGCAGAAGTGGCCCCTGAGTGATGGCAGGTGCACTTGCTCTGCCCGGCTCTCTCAGGCCTTCCTCACCCCTGCCTGGATGCTGCCTGGCCCACCCCTTCCACTGCCTCCCTCACACTCCTCCGCCTCCGCAGCCCGCCTTCCCCCTGCACTCTCCCTCCGAGGGAAGGGTTTCTCGGGAGCCTCGCTACCCCTCTCTCTGTCTCTGTCTATTTCTCTCTCTTAGTCTCTTTCTGTCTGTGTCTCTCTGTCTCTTTCTATCTCTGCCCCAGTGTCTCTATCTCTGTATCTCTCTGTTTCTGTCTGTACTTCTCTGCCTCACTCTTTCTCTGTCTCTTCATCCTACCAGGACGTCTGGCTGCCCTTGCCTCCCTCCTGCATCCCTGGCATGTGGAATGGTGCTCAGGGCAAAGTGGGTGCTCGATGACTCAGACCCCTGCTCCCTACCTTGGTCTTTCCTGAGCCTGCTCAGGGCTGTGCTTGGGGACAGGATGGGGACCTGTGGCTTCTCTCACCTCCTCTCCTGCCCACGCCTGCTGCCCCACTGGCCCCTGGAGGTCCCAGGCTGGTGACTGGGCAGGCAGATGATGGAGGAGCCCCCAGGGGTCCTGGAGACACCACCTGGAAAGTGGCCAGGGGTTGGTTTGGGCCGAGCTGGGTGTGGTTCTCCTGTGGCCTGGCCACCAGCAGGACAGAAATGGCAGGGTGATCACTGGCTTACCCGGAGATTTTGTCTCCACAGAGCCTTGGTCTTCGTTGAGTGTTACCACTGGTCTTTGAGTCAGACATGGCGTGCTGCTAGGGAGCGAGAAAGAGTGAGAGCCAGAGCGAGAGCGAGAGAGAGAGAGGGAGGGAGGGAGGGAGGGGAGGGGAGAGGAGATGACGGGGGAGAGGGAGGGGGAGGGGGAGGTTCTTCAATTCTCCTAGACCTCCTGGCCAGGCACCTCCAGGCCAATGGAATATTTAGTTCTAAATTCTTCCCTGGTACAGATTTAAAGTGAGGAGGGTGATGTGGGGCTTGTCCATTTCCATCATTTCTCAGGTATCTGGCAGCCTCGGTCCCTGGCTCCTGGCCATTGTGCGGGCACAGAAGGAGAAACAAGGACGTCCCTTGGCCTCAGGGGTTGGCTAGATGCAGGCAGGAGTGAAGATAACACATGGCGTGGAAAGGCAGGCGTGGCCCTTAGCGACAGCGGTGCTGGGAGCCTGGCTCCCTGGGGGCTGCTGCTGGTTGGGTCAGAGATGAGCAGGAAGGAGCGGGGAGCTGGGAATGCGGTGCCCTCCAGGCCAGGGAGAGCTGGGACTGGGGCTGTGGAGGGGCTCTGCTGGGGTCCCTGAGTCACACCAGCTCCTCTGTGGCACTCCTTGGCTTCAGCAGTCCCTCCTCACTCCCTCCTGGGTGCAGGGTCCCGTCCTGTGACGTCCCCTTGCTCCCCAGTGCTGGGTCCATGGAGGCTCCAGACACTGCTTGTGCATGTCCAGCATCCGTGCCAAGTCACTTGGTCACTGAGGGGGCCCCACACAGCGGGCGCCAGGGGCCTGCAGTGGATGGAGGTCCGTCCGTAGTAGGTATGGGGCTGGCCCTTGACCCCAGAGTGACTGGGAACCCCTCAGCTCCTGGGCAGGGAAGGGGTGATGGAAGTGGAAATGCTGCTGGAAATACATTAGCCTGGGCCACCGTGGCAGGAGGAGCTGTGCCGGGCCGGAAACCCAGGTGCAGGTAGGTTATGTGGTGGTGGCTGCTGGCCTGGGGACAGAGGCTTCAAGGACTGCAGTCCTAGTGGCCCGACACTGACACAGGTGGGGCTGGCAGAAGAGGCCAAGGCCAAACCTCGAGAATGAGCCCAGGTGGCCGGCTGGACCCGAGGGGTGGTCCTCGAAGCCATTTTTGGCCCAGGGTGCCATGGGTCAGTGCCAGGAGCCCCACAGGCACCTGCATCCTGTTCGCATCAGGCCTGAAGGATGGGAACAGGACAGGGAGCCAGGTTCCCATTGCCCATCAGGCCAGGCCTTCTCAGGAGCCCTCTGTGGCCTTCATTAGGCTCCTGTTACAAGGCTGCACATGGACAGGTGGGGCTTACCAGATTCTCGCAGCAGGGATTTTATTTCTCGGCGCAGGGGAGCGGGCGGGCACCCTGCACAGCCCAGCCATTGATAAGACTCTCTTCTTTCTGGGTGTGTTGAGTGTTCACTATGCTTTCATGCCAGTAGGAGAGTCACTGTCCCCACCCGCTGTATCTCGCACCCATTGCCACAGTAACAACAGTCTGAACCCCCACCCCAGTTCTCTGCTCCTGTCTGTTGCCAACTTGGACTTGGGGACTCTGCTTGGCGGGGCACTTACTCACACGGGGTTGGCTTGGGGCTGGCTGCTCTGGGACAACCCCGGCTTGACAGCTCAGCTGGGCTCCACTGGGCCTCTCATCCTCCCCGCAGTTGGCCTGGGCTTGTCCTCAGGGAGCTCAAAGGCTCCAAGATGGCAAGTGGATGTGTGTGAGCCCCTGGAGCCCAGGCTGGAGCTAGTGCCATGCCCAGCGTCCAGGGGTAGGGAGAGGCTTCACCTCTGAGTGGGGGCTGTAAAGGTGCATTGTGGAGATGTCAGGCTACAGGGAGAGAAGACTGGCCTCCACTTGCCTTACTGGCACAGTTAAGCTGTGGGGAGTGCATGTGTGTGTGGGGGTGCCCATGCATGTGCATGGGTGTGTAAACTCGGTGCATGGATGTGATGTGTGTGCATGCGCATGAACACATGTGCACAAGTGTGTTTATATATGTGTATGTTTTGTGCATGTGTGCATGCATGTATGTGGGAAGATGCAAGCTCATTTCCGGTATCCTGCTGGTGACGCTCTAGGACGTCTTGTGGAGAGCCAGGATCTGAGCCCAGATGGGCGTCAGGGCAGGAGCTGCAGGCCTGGAGTCTCCAGCCTCCAACAGAGCGTGGACTGGCCCTGCTGCCTAGGAGAGACTCCAAGGATGCTCACACAGCACCCTCAGCTGCAGAAGGTTGCAGGGAGCATGTTTGTGCAGCCTCTGCTCTGGAATGGCTGTCCTCCACTACAGGATCCTGTTGGCATCCATGGACACAGCAGGCCACAGTGTGGCGCCAAGGCCTGAGCTCACGTGCCACGGCCCGTGGTGGGCATCCAGCCTGGCCCCTGCCACCCCATTACCTGCAGGGCATCCCTGCTCTCCTGGTAGTAGCAGCATGGTGTGGGCTGAGCACCAGTCAGGGCTGACAGGCTGCCCCTCTCCAGGTGGAGGGAGTATTCCCTGTCCCCCAAATCCTCTGGGTCAGCCTGGAATCGGGGGTTCGATGGAGCATTCTTCTCTAGGCAGGACCTCATCGCGGTGTGAGCAGAGAGAATCTTTCCTTTATTAGGATACAAACTGGAGCTGATTTCTTATACTGCTTATGGCTGAGACCCTTGACATAAAAATTATTCTGTTGAAGGGGGATAATGCTGCTACCAGCTTCTCCACTAACAACCATAACGGGGAATGATCTTCCAGCTCAATTAAGTAGGTATTCTGCAGAGTAGAAGCCACAGAGGAGCATGGCCTGGTGGGGAGCATCACCTGGCAGGGGCATCACCTCGGGGGGAGCATCACCTGGGGGGAAGCATTACCTGGTGGGAAGCATCACCTGGTGGGGAGCATCACCTGGCAGGGGCATCACCTGGCGGGGAGCATTACCTGGTGGAGGAGCATCACCTGGTGGGGGAGCATTACCTTGGGGGAAGCATTACCTGGTGGGAAGCATCACCTGGTGGGGAGCATCACCTGGTGGGAAGCATCACCTGGTGGGGAGCATCACCTGGCAGGGGCATCACCTGGCGGGGAGCATTACCTGGTGGAGGAGCATCACCTGGTGGGGGAGCATTACCTGGGGGGGAGAATTACCTGGTGGGAAGCATTACCTGGTGGGAAGCATCCCCTGGTGGGGAGCATCACCTGGTGGGGAGCATTACCTGGGGGGAAGCATTACCTGGTGGGGAGCATCACCTGGTGGGGGAACATCACCTGGGGGGGAGCATCACCTGGGGGGGAGCATCACCTGGGGTGGGGGAGCATCCCCTGGGGGGGGGGAGCATCACCTGGCCGAGGTGCCAGATTCTGTGGCTGTCCTTTAAATCCAAGTGTAGTGGCATATCCTTCCCCCTAAGCACAAAAGTCAACAACATAGTGACAAGCTGCGCATTAAGAATTTTCCGGGTTGGGTGTGGTTGCTCATGCCCGTAATCGCAGCACTTTGGAAGGTTGAGGTGGGTAGATCACCTGAGGTCAGGAGTTTGAGACCAGCCTCGTCAACATAGTGAAACACCATCTCTACTAAAATACAGAAATTAGCCAGGTGAGGTGGCGGCGCCTGTAATCCCAGCTATTCGGGAGGCTGAGGCAGGAGAATTGCTTGAACTGGGGAGATGGAGGTTGCAGTGAGCCGAGATCGCGCCACTGCACTCCAGCCTGGGCTACGGAGCAAGACTCCATCTCAAAAAAAAAAGAAAGAATTTTGCTGAGAACATGTTTGGCTACCTGTGCAAAAATGTGAGTAATTTATTTCAAATATAGCTAAAAATACAAATTGTAAAAAAGACACCAAATTTTTGACCAGTGGAATTTTTTTTTTTTTT
>NW_012115200.1:1439997-1443985 GCF_000951035.1 Colobus angolensis palliatus
AGGCAGAGCTTGCAGTGAGCCAAGATGGCGCCACTGCACTCCAGCCTGCAGCCTGGGCGACAGAGCGAGACGCTGTCTCAAAGAAACAAATAAACAAACAACAACAACAACAAACCTTATTACTTCTAAAACATCGTTTAGCTTTTAATCACGAGTTCCTAGAAGCCCAGGCTGCAACCAGGTGCTGCTGCCCCAGGACCAGGTTCCGGGACGGGTGTGACTCCATGGTCTCCAGGTGGCCCTGGCTGGCCCCTTCCTCTGACCACTGAAGGCCCCCCTTCTCCTGAAAGACTGCATCAAAAGCAGATGGTGGGCTGGGCGTGGTGGCTCACACCTGTAATCCCAGTACTTTGGGAGGCCGAGGCAGGTGGATCACCTGAGGTCAGGAGTTTGAGACCAGCCTGGCCAACATGGCGAAATCCTGTCTCTATTAAAAATACAACAATTAGCTGGGTGCGGTGGCGAGCGTCTGTAATTCCAGCTACTCAGGAGCCTGACGCAGGAGAATCACTTGAACCTGGAAGGCGGAGGTTGCAGTGAGCCGAGATTGTGCCATTGCACTTCAGCCTGGGAGACAGAGTGAGACTCTGTCTCAAACAAACAAACAAACAAACAAACAAAACAGATGGTAGCTTCAGGTCTTAAAGCTTGGCTTATAAAAGGCACTGGTTTTTAGCCTCAACTTCACTTCGAAGGGAGACTTTAGAGCTTTATAAAAACCCCACCCATGCCCAGAGAGACTTAGAAGGAGTCCCTGAAGGTGGAAAGCAGGGACGCTCTGCTGCAATCACATTTTACTTCCTTTGTACCTAGAGAGAGTTTGGGTTTGAAGGTATTTGTGTATCTCAGGATGGCTGGCTGAGATGCTAACTCATGTATTTACAGTCCCTGTAGATCCCTTCACCCCATTCCAGCAGATTTCTGCTTTCAGTTGCCCTTAATGCAGAACCGAGGCTGTCACTGGTGTCTGGATGTAGCAATAATAGGAAAGTGGAGCGACAGCGCCTGGGACCGGTGACACCCAGGAGGACAGTGAAGGTGGAGGGTGGCGAGCATTAGCACTGAGCCACAGGGGCTCTTGGAGCACTGGAGGGATGGGTGTGACTCCGTGGTCTCCAGGTGGCCCTGGCCGGCCCCTTCCTCTGACCACTGAAGACCCTCCTTCTCCTGAAAGACTGCCCCGAGCAGTGAGGGCAACGAGGGTGAGGCCTGGCCCAAGCCTCAGATGATGCAGAGCACTGGGTAAGCCTGAGTTCTCAGCCCAGGCAGGCGCATAGTCGCAAGGTCGGGGGAAACAAGGGGACCTCCACCTACGGCATAGGGACAACTCTTGAATCCTCTGATTCTCTGTCCCCACCCTCCGTTTACAGCTAGCACTCTCCCTGTTGAAAACCACACGTGGACGCCCAGCCTCCAGGGCAGCTCAGCCTCCCTCAGAGTTTGGCCTCCCCTCCCCTCCTGAGCCCCCAGGGGCCCTGTACCCCGTGGGCACTGCGGGACCAGCCAGCTTGTGCTGCCAGGAGCTGGGAGAGGCCGCATGAGACTGGAACTTGGGGGTGGCATATGGGAAGGTGGGAGAAGAGAATCTGTTCTTCTGGGAGCTTCGGGGTATGGGGTCCATGCCCTGGCAGGCCCCAGTGCTTGGAGGGCTCCTGCAGGCACAGGGGCGATGGCCTGGCTGAGTGAAGAAGCGCCAGAGGGTCCAGAGAGGAGGGGCCAGAGGCTCAGAGACGTGGGTGTCCACATGAGGCCGCGTGTATGCTCTGGGGGAGCCTGCTGGTCAGGGCTCCAGCTCCCCTTGGGAGCCCAGCACTGGCCTCTGCAGGCCAAAGTGCTGCCACAGAGCAGGGCTCACCATTTGGGGTGGGCGGGGCAGGATGTCACTGTGATAGGTGCACAGAGAAAGGACACAGTTTTGCAATGTGTGGCAGCGAGGCCCTGACCCGTGGGGCACTGTGGGGAGAGTTGAAAGGGGACACGTGGCCCCAGGAGAGAGCTGGCCGTCTGCTGGGCATTGCTCAGTCTCTACGGCCACGAGAAACAAGGAGGCTGGGAGTCACCACCAGGACACGGTCACAGTCCCTGGCCATGTTTCTGGGCCTGAGCCAGTTTTCCAACTGGAACCCGCTGTCTGAGGAGGCCTGGTCTGCAGGAGGGGAGACGTCCTGCTCGGCTTTCGTCCCTAGCCTGGGCTCAGAGAACAAGGGGCCTGGCCCAGGACAGAACCGTGCGGAGCCCCTGGGCTGAGCTGGGAGTTTGCACAGCAGCCCCTTGGATGTCCACGGAGGCCTCAAGGTCCTTCATGAGCTGGCTCTGGTCAGTGGACGGGGCACATGGTGAGTACCCGGAGGGAAGGAGGCAGGGCCTCCATGGCTGGGGAGACTCAGGTTGTCTTTTCTTATCTGGGAACACCAATAGCAGGGAGAGAAGAGGGCAGAGACTCCAGGAGCAGGCCAGAGGGAGGCCGAATGTGAGCCAACGGCAGTGGCTGTGATACGGACTGTAACGGGTTGTTGCCTCAGGCCTGGGGGACATGTGGAGAGGAGTCCATGGGGTGATGACCAGTTCTGAGGAAGGAGGCCCAGTGAATAGAGTGACCTGCTGTCCCAGTGTGCCAAGACTGAAGAAGTGCCTGGGACATGGGAATGTTAGTCCTCAAGCTAGGAAAGTCCTGGGTAAGACAGGCCCAGTGGGTCACCTAGTTGGGGAAGAGGGGGAAATGGAGGTGAGGAGGGACCTGAGGAGGTGAGGAGGGATCTGAGAAAGGGGAGATCTGGGGAGCTGAAGGGGGATGTGAAGGTAAGGAGGGATCTGAGGAGGTTAGGAGGGATCTTAGGAGGTGAGGAGGGATCAGGGGAGCTGAGGGGGGATCGGAGGAGGTTAGGAGGGATCTGGGGAGGTGAGGGGGGATCTGAAGGAGTGAGGAGGGATCTAAGGAGGTGAGGGGGATCTGAGGAGGTGAGGAGAGATCTTAGGAAGTGAGGTGGGATCTGAGGAGGTGAGGGGAGATCTGAGGAGGTGACGGGGGATCTGAGGAGGTGAGGTGGGATCTGAGGAGGTGAGGGGAGATCTGAGGAGGTGACGGGGGATCTGAGGAGGTGAGGAGGAATCTGAGGAGGTGAGGGGGAATCTGAGGAGGTGAGGGGTGATCTGAGGAGGTAAGATCTTAGGAAGTGAGGTGGGATCTAGTGAGGTGAGGGGAGATCTGAGGAGGTGAGGGGAGATCTGAGGAGGTGAGGGGGGATCTGAGGAGGTGAGGAGGAATCTGAGGAGGTGAGGGGTGATCTGAGGAGGTGAGGGGGGATCTTAGGAGGTATCAGAAGATGTGGGGAGGTGAGGGTGAATTTGAGGAGGGGAGGATGGATCTGAGGAGGTGAGGAGGCATCTGTGGAAGTGAGGGTGGATCTGAGGAGGTATGAGCCGATCTGGGGAGGTAAGGGTGGATTTAAGGAGATGAGAGGGGAACTGGCGAGGTGAAGGGAGATAATGAGGCAGTAAGGAGGCTCAGCTGGACTGTGGCTGCTTCCAGATCTTTTTTAGCTGGGTGTAATTGCTCATGACTGTAATCCCAGCACTTTGGGAGGCCAAGGTGAGTGAATCACTTGAGCCCAGGAGTTTAAGACCAGTCTGGACAACATAACGAGATCCCGTCTCTACAAAAAAACAAATAAAAATTAGCTGGGTGTGGTCCCAGCTCCTCAGGAGGCTGAGGTGGGAGGATGACTTGAGCCTGGGAGGTTGGCGCTGCAGTGAGCTGTGATTGCACCACTACACTTCAGCCTGGGAGACAGAGTGAGACCCTGTCTCAGAAAACCCCCAAATCCAGCAACAAAACCAAATCTGTTTTTTTTTTTTTTGAGTTGGAGTCTTGCTCTGCCATCCAGACTGGAGGGCAGTGGTGCAATCTCGGCTCACTGCAACCTCTGCCTCCTGGGTTCAAGCGATTGTCCTGCCTCAGCCTCTCGGTAGCTGGGATTACAAGCATCCG
>NW_012115200.1:1444653-1461431 GCF_000951035.1 Colobus angolensis palliatus
GCCTTTTAAGAGGGCTTCTTGAAAGTCAAAATCATTCCCACTGGTTATTTTTAATGCTCTTATTGTATGAATTGCATGAAAATATTCAGCACACGATGTAGTTTTTTTTTTTTCTTTAAGCTCCAGAGGATCGGTTCGAGAAAGGCCTGCTTGCCCCTCCCGCCTCCACCCGCCCCTGCCTGCCCCTGTCCATTCTCACCAGCCCTGGCTGCCCTCTGTCCATCCCTACCCACCTTCCCCACACTGCCGCCTGCCCCCGCCGGTCCCGGCTGCCAGGATGGGCGTTCTCAGACTCTGCCTGTCCCAGGCCCTTGCCAGCCCTGACAGTGCTGGGGAGGGTGACAGGTACCAGCATGCCTGTAGCCAGGCATTTTCACAGCTGATGGCCCTGGTCTCATGGACCAGGCCCCTGCCTCAGTTTCCCCCGAGGACTTCCCCTGGGCCTGGGCCCCTGCCTTGCTGCTGGCACCCTGATAAAATTCTGTGTCATAAATACAAAGTGCTTATGAAGGCAACATACAAGGGCACTTGTTTTGTAAACACACACTTGGGACATTTTTCTGTTTCTTGTGGAGGTTCACCACTCAGTGGGCAGTGAGATTGATGTCATGCATTTGTCCTCATTTTTCCTGCCAAGATAATTGCCTGTGAGGTCCTCCGGCATCCCGTGTTTCCCTTTCTGTGTTCCTTGACTTGGAAAATGCGAAGGTTTTATAAATAAGCACAATAAAGCTGATTCTGTATAGAATGAAACAAAAGCCTCTCTTTCTAATTGCATCTGTTAATCTTGTGCACATCTTCATTAGGGGACTGAGGATATTGGAAAGATGCATCAAAGTTAGCAATTAAAGTCTTCTCATCAAACACGGGTTGCTTGGCCTTTCTCTGTCGACAGCCAAGGGTCTGGATGCTTCCAGCAGGCAAGTCCAGGCGCTGACCCTGCCTCCTCCGGGCACTCAGGTGCGATGAGTGTCTGCTTTTCAGGGAGCACAGACTTAGTCATGGGGCCATTTCACAGCCTGGGTGTTCGGGGCACCAAGCTAGCAGTTTGTGTGCACTTTAGTGTCACAGCAAAACTGAGGGCGACTGGGACTCCTGGTTTGCAGACAGGGAAAGAAGATTCAGAGAGGTGAGGACAAGTATGATGGCATGTAGCACGGATTAGAGCCCAGGTCTGTTGATCTGAGGCCCAAGTGCTGATGGCTTTCCCTTAGAGCACAGGCCTCCCTGAGGGTGATGGGAGGGGAGTGGGTGAGGCAGAGCATCGTGCTGGACCCAAGAACAATGCGGGTGTTTGTAACCTGCGTTTGGTTTGCAGTGCGCTCTAGGTGTTTCTCACCTGAGGTCTCCCTGGGTTCTCACAGCAGCCCTGAGTGCCTTCTCCTACTTCCCTGGTGGGGACTCATGCTCCGCCAGTCAGTGCTCCCTGGCCACCCTGCTGTTCCGTGGAGGAGCTGGGGCTTGCACTGGCCTTCTTCCACCAGGGCCTCTGGAGCCCTTCAGCCAGGCCCAGCCAGGGATGGACTGAGGAGAGGGAAGAAAGGGTGAGGATGAGATCCGGATGGGGACCAGGGGAGGATGGAAGGGGACAGAGGACAGAGAGAGAATTTTAAATCTCTGTCCCTGCCTCACCAAGTTCCTGAATGTGGGCAGGTGGCTTTAAGAGCTGGGAGTGAAGAGTTAGAAAAACTTTAAAGAGAAAGACACTTAAGTAACAGTTTATTGGTCTAATTAAAGAAAGAATTATGGAAATTTATTTTCCAAAGGAATGGGGGTATTTAATTAGACAGTGATAAATAGGTTCACTTGAGTCCGATTCAGAACTTCGAGGGGCTCTGTTTTCCTCTTGCCACTGCCATGGTGAGTGGCGTTAGCTCATTTTGTCTGCTCCATTATTCTCATTCTGATAATTAACTCAGCAAGCCAGATGCGGCGTCTATACATGCCTCAGGAATCTTCTGTGCAGAGCAGCATTTGCGTTCACATGAGAAGGTGCCTGGGCTGGGATGTGCTTGGAGAGGTGGTTAGGAAAGGAGCAGGTGGAAGGACCACCTGCTGAAGCCAGGGTGGGGCCCTCCCTACACCTTCCTGCCAGGAGGGTCCAGGGTTCTCCATTCTGCCCAGGGGGGTCCTTGCCCGAGGTTGGTGTCTGTATTACATCAGGATAGACGGGCTGTTGTGGCGATGTTTAAGACAAGAGGAACTGTCAGACGTGACGTGCCTGGCCTTAGCATTCTGGTGCCACAGTCATAAGAGATGGGGAATGTTGCTTAGCTCTGCCCTCTGTGAGGCCTGGGGTCTGCTTCGGGGCAGTGTGGCTTCAGGTTCATGTCACTGAATGGCAGTGATGTTTCATGAGGTCCCAACACCTGCCACCCCCATCTCTTCCTCAGCAACAAGGGGCCAACTGCATGAAAGCATTGAACCCTATGCTGGCTATTGAAACGATTCCGCGGGCGACGGCCTCCTGTAGGTTTAATTCTCATTTACTCCTCAGGACCGCCTTGGGAGGTGCTTTTCATCATGTTTGGGAGACAACTGAGAAGTAAAGAATCTGAGAATCTTGATCAAAGTCGTACATCCAAGGTGGTGCATATTCAAGAACAGCAGCATATTCAAATGCTGAGTTTAATACAGAATGTGTATCAACGTATTTGTGGAATTAATTTTAGAACATTCTATTACAGAATGTGGGTTTATCATGCGTTTGCTCTGGGGCACTGTGCTGAGTTCCATGAGCACAGATGAGTGAGGCCGAGTCACTGGGGCCCTCAAGGCCCACGTGGGAGCTGGGCATGTGGGCGCCGCTTGAAGGAGGAGGCCAGTGTGCTGGACGCTCCAGGCCTCTTGTGCATCGGTTGAAAGCTGTCTGCTCAAGCTCAGGTTGAAGAGGTCCTCGGCAGGCAGAGAGTCCTGGGCTCACACTGAGCAGAGGTCGGGCCATATGTTCTCCTGGGATGCCAGTCCTGGCCCTGCATGCCTTGTGCTGTGTGGCCTGGGTGAACCACTTGGCCTTTCTGTGCTTCTGCCTTTCTGTCTGCTGAAGGGGATGGTGGTTCTTGCTGCAGGGTGTGCTGTGGGATGGGCAGCAGGCGTGGGCACGTGGTGCCCTCAGCTCAGGTCAGCAGATGGCAGACACTCACTGTGCTATTAGAACTGTTATTCATTGGCATGTGGCCTTGGAGAATATGTTTTCCTTTTTCTTTATACATTGCAAAAGTAATGCATGCTCATTGAAGTTCAGACAATACAGAGGTAATTATGTGTAAAATGAACTGAAAGCTGCACACTGTCCTTCATCTCTGGTCTTCTGCAGGGAGAAAGCCACTCCAGCCCTGGGCAGGCTTTATCTGGAATCCAGACGCGAGATCTTTTTTTCTATGTATTTACAAATACAAACATATATGTATAAAATGTTGCTTTCATGTTTTGCGTCACTGAAGCCACTCAGTGCTCGTTATACTACCTGTCCCCAACACACACACACACACTTAAACACACTCTCTCATACACACTCTCACACACACACTCACACACATACACACTCACACATCACATACATGCACACACACACACTCACACTCTTACACTCAGACTCATACACACACACACAGTCACACATACGCTGTCACACTCACACTCACACTCACACAATACACACACATCACACACTCACATGCACACACACACACGCACACACACACACACTCTTACACTCAGACTCATACACACACACACAGTCACACATACGCTGTCACACTCACATACATACACACACATCACACACTCACATGCACACTCACACTCTTACACTCAGACTCACACACACTCTGTCACACATACGCTGTCACACTCACACATCACACACATGCACACTCACACACACATTCACATACTCACACACTGTCACACATACACTGTCACACACACATCACTCACATGCACACTCACACACACACTCAGACTCATCCACACACACTGTCACACATATGGTGTCACACACGCACTCACACACATACACACTCACACATCACACACATGCACACTCACACACACTCACACACTTACACTCACAGACTCATACACACTGTCACACATACGCTGTCACACTCACACACATTTACATCACACACATGCACACTCACACACACACACTCTTACACTCAGACTCATACACACACACACTATCACACATACGCTGTCACACTCATCACACACATGCACACACACACTCACACTCACACTCATACACACACTCTGTCACACTCACACTCATACACACTCACACATCACACACATGCACACTCACACATACTCACACACTCTTACACTCACAGACTCATACTCACACACTGTCACACATACGCTGTCACACTCACACACACATCACACACTCACATGCACACTCACACACTTACACTCAGACTCACACACTGTCACACATACGCTGTCACACTCACACACACACATCACACACTCACATGCACACTCACACACTTACACTCAGACTCACACACTGTCACACATACGCTGTCACACTCACACACGCACTCACACACATACACACTCACACATCACACTCACATGCACACTCACACACACACAGACTCATACACATACGCTGTCACACACACACACTCACACATCACACACTCACATGCACACTCACACACACACTCTTATACTCACAGACTCATACACACACACTGTCACACATACACTGTCACACTCACGTACACACTCACACATCACACACTCACATGCACACGCACACACTCACACTCACACTCAGACTCATACACACTCACACATATGCTGTCACACTCACACACTCACACACACTCTTCACACACATGCACACTCACACACACACTCACAGACTCATACACTCTCTCACACATACGCTGTCACACTCACATACACACACACACTCTCACACTCACACAGTCACATGGCAGCAGCATGTAGTGGACACGTTTGTGTCACTAGAGAGACATCGTCAGCATTTATGGATGTGTTCTTGCCATGGCGTGATCTACCTTCTGTGTTTAGTCATTTTCTTACTTGATGGGTGTTTAGGTGCCTGCCCTCCACCCCTCTCCTGCCCCCACTTTTCAGTGAGAAGGAATGTCCTAACAGATGTTCTTGTCCGTCCATCTTTAGATGGGAGGAAGATTTCTGTTCAATGAAAGCAAAGACCAACATGTTCAGCGTCTGCCCAGTGGCCTGAGACCTGGCTGGGAAGTCAGTACGTCCCATCTCTGGGATAGCCCCGATTAGGGCAGGTGGGCTGTCTCTTGGGGATGTTGTGTGTGTGTGTGGGGTGTTTCTGAGCTGGGGGTGCACAGTTCTTTGCACATGGAAATATTCTGGCAATGAAATTGAAAGTCTGCATAGACTTTTCAGTGGAGAAGGAAATACTTGTATTAAGAATTATATTAAGTAAATTACATTAAGAGAATTAAATATTAATTGACAAATGGAAATGCATCCAGAGAAAGATCTCCAAGTGGATGAAAGGTTTCAGAACCATGCTTTAGCCAGAATGGGGATGTTTCGTCCGGGAAAGGCATGGGAAACACTGTCAGTCATCACCTGTTGGAAGGACTTCACATGGAGGAGGAGGAGAAATGTTTCTGGGTGGCTTCGGAGGGTAGAGGTAAGACTAAAGACCACAACTTGGAAGAGGCTGATTTTGACTCTAAATGCAGGTGAAGCTTTTAACATGAAGATCTGTTTATTGAAGACTGGGCTGGACTTCCAAGCCCAGATGAGGGAGTGGAGCCAGGAGTCATTCTCTCCCCTCTGCTCCTAACATAGGTTATACATAAACTGTTTTTTGAAAAGAAGAAAGAACATATTCAAAAGCAAGGGCAAACTGCAGGCCCAGGAGTGAGAAGGCCCATGGGGGTGAGCAGAGGTTGAAGCAGTGGGTTCAAGGGACTGGGGACCAGATGAAGTGACCAGCAAGGCTTTCCAAGCCTCAAATGCTTATTGGAGGAGCTGCTGTTAACCATGCAACCTGTGGGCCAGACCGAGGCAACTGCAGAGTCAGGTGAGAGGAGCAATGTCCACATGAGACATTGCAAACGAAATCTGCAAATCACAAGAAACTTACAGCCCCGAGAAACAACTGGTAGACAGTACATGTGGAAAAAGGCACACCCAAGGAAATGGAAATAATAGCACGATCTGAAAACAACTTTAAGGAGGGAGAGTTCAGAATCTCAAGGAAGACTGAGGAGGAAACTGAGTCCCTGAAATGGGAATGGGGGTGTTATTCATCCAGGACAGGCCTGATTCCTGGGAAGAGGACTCTAACATGAAGATCTGCATAGGGCATTGATTGAGAAGGCTCAGGAGCGATGCCTGTGAGGGACATGGGAGCAGCCAGGGCAGAGAGAGGGGTTGAACAGTGGCATGGCTGCAACAGAGACACGGATGAGTCTATGAGGAGCTCAGAGATGTCCCCCATGAAGCAGGGGCCAGGCATCCTTCTGGGCAGCACAACATCCCTCAGCCAGGCTTGAGCTTTGGTGCATGGTTCAGGCTGTGACTTTGATGCAGGCACACTCATTCCTCATTTTGTGTCCAGGGTTCAGCTCTCTCATTTAGTACGTTTAGTTGGTTAGCACAATGCTGTTTCCTGATCCTGATATGATTATTGGATTCATGCTTTCTGTAAATGTTGTTTCTCTTGTGTTATAACCTAATCAAATGGCTCTCAGCAATACAACCCTGTGAAACAGCTCTTCTAACTATAAGGACATTTTTCCAACTAAAAAGCCATGCACAGTAATGTTCATGTATATTTCATCATTGCTTTTGTTTGAAATTATTCACATCTTTAGAAAATACAAATTTGTTGCTCTGAAAAAATCCCCAAGGCAATACAGCTTGAAACTGATGGGAATCCCAGAAGACTCTGTGTGTGTTTCACAGAGAGGATTGTTTAGCTCAGGGCACCTGTCTGGGTGTTCTCAGATGTCCTGTAGGCCACATGGTCTGTGGCCTGTGGGGATGGCCAGTGCAGAGCCATCAGGGGTCCAAACCCAGAGTACAGAGGCCAGTCACCTGGACCCGGCCCCTCTTCACTGGCAGCTTGTAGAGGATTCCACAAAACCAGGCCCAGTGATTTCAGGTTATTTTAAAATGCGTGTTGTTCTGCAATTCCATAGCTGTTATAAAAGCACCACCCCAAGACTCTGAAAATCCTTTCTTGGAACAAGCAAATATGAAAGTTCAGCCTGTGGGTTGCAGAAAGAGGCTCTGAAATGTTGCCCCCAGAGACTGTGAGCTTTTGAATCTCTTGCTTTTAACAGGCTCCTTCCTTTCCCCTGACTTGCTCTAGGGTTGGCGCAGGAGCCGCTCATGTTTCCCCTAGTGGGTCAGTGGAAGCAATTTTTCACATTCTTTCTTCTTATGTGTATTTCTCTCCCCAGATGTGCTTGTTGTGGCAGGAATATAATAACGGGTATTGGCTTTGCCCCTAGCCATGCTGCATGTTTGTCAACTGTATTCATTTCCTGGGGCTGCCATAACAAATTATCACAAATTGGGTGGTTTAAAATAATGGCAATTTATTCTCTCACAGCTCTGCAAGCCAGAAGTCTGAAGTCAAGGTGTGTGCAGGGCTGTCCTCCTTCCGGAGGCCCAGGGGAGGGTCCTCCCTCACTTCCTGCAGCCAGAGCTCCTGGCACTCCTTGGCTCTGGCAGGATAAGTGCCACCTCTGCTTCCGTCTTCACATGGCCCTCTCCACTATGTCTTCTCTTCTGTCTCTTGAAAGAACACTTGTCATTGGATTGACGGCCCATCCAAGTAATCTGAGATGACTCCATCTTGAGATCCTTAATGTCATCTACAAAGATCCTATTTCCAAATAATGTCATATTCATGGGTTCCGGAGTTAGGATGTGGACATATCTCTTTGGAGCCACCATTCGATTCACTACATCAACCAAGATGCACATGGAATTGTAGACTGTAAGTGAACATCCAATGTTTGGGAACTGTAGATAGCTTAATGGTTGAAGGAAGAAAACAAGGTGAAGTTTACTAGGCAGGGAAGATAATTTGGGGTGAGAATGTGAACACTGTGAAAGGAAAATAAGAATCTCAGGACCCCAAACTCACTATGCCAAAGAAAACAGTCAAGCTTAGGAACCAAATCATGCAAAACTGCCTCCAAGTTTGTTCCGAGATTGCTGCAAAGATGGAGGCCACCTACCTCCCCATGAGGGCTCCTCACAAGCAAGTTCCTTTTAGGCCCCAAGATCTCTACCTTAAAACAAACTTCTGTTGAATTTCACCCTGACAGTGTCAATTAACAGCTTATCTGCTCAGTAGGGACAAAGATGGAACTAGAAGTCATTCCTCTACTCACCTGAGACAAATGCACCTTTGACTGCCTCCTCTACGTTTATTTTATCTTACGTAAAAACGCAGTTTCACTAAGCGCCAGACAAATGCACAGCCAGCAGTTCCTCTATCCACTCCTTTCCCAGGTAAAATGCGGATTCAGTGAACGCTGATCAAAGCCTCAAAAGAATGCAACCGCTTGCCTCTTTTATCTTCTCCTCCCCTCTTTTTCTTCTTTCCTCCTTCCCCTGCTGCCCACTATTTCCCCGTTAAAGACCGAAGTCTCCAAACCCTCTTTGGAAAAAGCACAAACGGTCCCGTGGTTTTGTGTTCCTTTTTCCTTGGCAAACTAAACCTCTAAATTGATTGAGAGGCACCTGGTCATTTTTCTTTGATTTTTCAACCCCATGACAAAACAAGAGGACTTTATTCTGTAGGCGAAGGAAAGCCACGGTGGTGGGATGAGACTGAGGTGGGGTGAGAGACTCTGATGTCAGCCACAGCCGCCACCGCCATGCTCATGCACGCCCTTCCCACATGTGCCTGTCCCTTTCATCAGATGGATTGCCTCAACCTGGGGCGGGGGCTTTAGGTGCGGATGCTCCTGCAGGGCAACCGGCATTACTTCCAGAGCTTGCTCTTTGACAGGGCTGGGTTTAAACCCCCTTAACGGGGTTGGCTTGATTTTGGGTGTCACAGAGTGAGGACCCCAACCCTTGTGGTACCTGTGTGGACAAGTCCCTCCCCTTCAGTTACAGCCTCTGGCCTGGAGTGGCTGAGCTGGTGGACGTTTCTGTAGAGCTGTTGGTTCCTGGGAAGGCCGCTCCTCCTCCAAGGCTGCTGAACTGATGTGTAGGCAAGGGTGATGGCCCTGCACACAGCCACACGCAGCCCTGGTGGCCGCTCGGCACTGGGGTTACCTGCTTTGTGTAAACACACCAGTCTTGTGGGTGATGCGCTGTTGGGGCCAGCCGGTAGCCCTGGAGACCCCAGGGTGCAAGTAGCGGGAGGGTCTGCTCCTCCAACACTCTCCCAGGTCAGAACTAGCCACCTGCTCTGGATAGCTCCTCCTCCTGGGGGGAGCTGCTGAGGGAGTCTCTGTCCCTCTCACGCTTGTCTCTCTGTTGGAACCACCTCGTCTCTCAGGAGGCATTGGGTGGGTGGGGGAGCACTGTGGTCTGGGCTGCATCAGAGCTCTCCGAGCACCGGGACCCCTCCCCTGCCTGGACCCATCCCAGGGTCTCCTGATGATGTTCCTGGGCCCTTACTCAACAAAAACATTAAAAATTGTATTTTAGATTGTGTCGGTGCAAAGGTGAGTATAGTGAAGAAGTTCACCATCTTGTTTGTTGCCAGAAATGAAACATTTCCTGGGTCCCTAGCTAGTGTCTGCTGTGCCTGATGGACAGGGTTCTGGGGTGGGGGGCGGGAAGTTCCCATCAGGCCCCCCTCCCCTCCCACTGAGGACCCCTGCCTCCAGACAGCCTCCAATGCCTGGGTGCATTCGCACAGTCCCTTCATTCTCCTGCTCTGATCTCCTTCTGTGGCAGGACGGTGCTCACATCAAAGTCCTCCTGTCTTCCCCCTGCCTGTCCCCAGCACCCAGCACAGGGCTGCACATAGAAATAAACATCACCCTTCGGAATAAACGAATGTGAGAATGACTCCTGACCTGAACAGCCCAGCCCCCTACCCCGGGCCTTTCCCAGCCGTCATAAATCTAACGCTTTTATTGCTCTAGGATTTTTACAGGGCCCATTACCATAGCAGTTGGGAACTTAATTGGCCAAATTAAGGACATGTACTTAAGAACTTCTAGTAAATATCCACTAATGGATCCATATTAGCAGGCCCTGCTGGGACATCTGGTACAGTCGGAGCATGTCTGCCTAAAAACTTGCCCCAAAGTTGGGGGAAGATGTTTCCCGGCCTGAACTTTCTCTGGGGCTCTGAGAGGCGATGGCTCAGGAAAAGATGGTCGGGTTTAGTGGAATTTGGATCCTTGAAAGAAAGAAAAGGGTGACAGAAAGGAGAGAGGGGACTGAAGCTGGATCCTAAGCCCCCATGTCTATGACCTGGGCCTTGTCACTGCAAGGCTCTCGTATCGGTTCAAACCCCGAGAGTGTGTCAACAGACAACACAGGGCGGTGTGGAGTAACACGCTGTTTTAACGCGCACCCAGGTGCAGGTGGGCTGAGGCCTAAAATGGCGTCAGCAGCAAATGAGGACGGGGCAGGGGTTTTATAGTCTCCTGTAAACAGGAAGTGTCTCAGTCTGACGTAACTACTACGCGGTACCCGGACGGCCTCTCTCTCGGTCTTCAGGGGTAGGTGTCTTCCAGTTGACTCTCTTCCTGCTTCTGCTATCTTGCTGACGCCCGCTCCTGGCGCAAGTGGTCTTGCGTCTTGGGACTGGGCCTGAGACGGGAGGAGTTATTCGTTCCCTTCGGCTTTCAGGCCCCAGGGAGAATCTTTCAGTCACAGGCAGCCTAGGCTCAAGAAAAAGAAAACCTGAGACCTCGGCCCACCCTGACGGGGAAGTGAAGTGGGGACTCCTAAAGGACTGCGAGGTCTCACTGCCCGGGGCTGTCTAACCACTTTACACTGTGGGTAGACGGAGTCAGTAATGCAGCCTCTAGGACCGGGGCTTCTGATGTGTGAGCCCAATCCATTCCCACAAGAACCCTCGCTCCTGCTGAGGCCTCCTGAGCTTGCAGGAGGCCGCTGGGCCTTGGCAAGCCCTGGGGAGGGAGGCGCCTCTTCAGCACCCAGACCCTCAGCCTGCAGGGCCTTGGGGCCAACGTGACCCCGAATGGTGGGTGAGATTACAGGGGGGTCTCAGGGGCCTTTCCTAAGTCTATAGACCCATGTCCTTTGGAGAATTCTGAATTGACTCCAAATAGAAGGCTTACCATGCAATTGAAAAAAATCAAAACAAAACCACAGGAGCCTATTCGTCCATGGCCTCCTCTGGCTCATGCTCTGTGCATTTGCTGGAATCCCTCTACTGCGGAGGTCACCAGGAGGCTCTGCATGGGGTCTTGGGATGGGTAGAGAACAGCAGTTTCTGGTCCTCCCAGCAGCAGCTGTTTTCCCGAGGGACTTTCTGGGAAACAGTCTGTTCCATGTGGTGGATTCCTCTTTGGGTTTTACTGCGCATGGTGAGGAAATAGGTGGAGGTTAGAACAGAGACCCCAAAATGGGACTGAATCCAAAGCAGGCCAGGGCAGGAGGTCTCACTGGTGCCCCAAACCATCAGCTGCAGCGGGAGTCAAGAAGGGTCTGGAAGGCCTGGTGCAGTAATCGCCACTCAGGAGGTGGAGGAGAGGGAAGGTCTGGGCATGGGAGGGCCCATTTTCCAGGGGGAGTTGTACTTGGTGAATCCTAGGATACAGGCCTGCTGCTGCCTCCTCCACTGCCTTGAGTGTACTCGGGGGCCTGAAGGTGGTGTGCTGTGCACCTTGGGAGCCATGCTTCATGAGTCCAAGAGGGAGTGACTAGGACGTATTTCAGCATGTCTCGCTTCTAAACTCTTCACATCATAGGTGGGTTCCCAACCTGTGTGAGTGTCAGAATCACCTGAAGAGTTTTAAAGATGCACATTTCCAGGCCTGTGGCCAGCCTTGGAGAGCCCTAGGAGGGTGAGAGGGGTGGATCTGGCTGTGTCCGGGTAACAGTCCTATCGTCACTGGTCCTCAGTATATAGTGCACATATTTCAAAAATATTGGTTAAAGTTTTAGCCAGGTGAATTTGAAAAAGAAGAAAACCAGAGAGAAAGCTGACATGCAGCAGTGGCCCCAAAGGTGGGGACTCCAACTCACCTTTCACCAAGTAGGGCCTTGGTGAAAATGCAGGTTCCTGGGCCCCATCCCCAGCTATTGTATCTGCACCTCCTGGGCTGGGGCCAGAGATGTGCGTGCTAAATGCATGCCCAGGGGATTTGGGGTCAGGGCCTGATGACAGTGGTGCTGGAAGCGACTGGAGATTGCTGCCTCCTGGGTCCTTCTGGGCTTCCAGTTCTGTACCCTGTGGGCCAGGAGATGCACACTTCTCTGAGAGGGCTGTACTGGCTGTTGGAGATGTGGCATTCATTAATAATGCATTCCAGGGGTCAGCTGCAAGATCATCAATTAAAACAGAATCCTGCTAACTTTTGACACAAAATCAATGCCATCAACACCAACAGAAGCAGCCTGGGAGGTGAGGTCTTTGATGTGCCCCCGTGGGCTGGGGTCACAGGACTGGCTCTGCTAACTGGCAGCTCTATGAAAACCAGCTCCAGCTTCCTTGGAGGCCAAGAGGACCCAGGAGGTGAATGGCTGGCCCGGCCATCCTGGGTGCCCTAACCTGGCCTGACAAGGTGTGGCCTTGGCTGGTGGGGGGAGCCGGCAGGTGCAAAGGCACTTCACTGGAGGTTACTTCCCCAAGCAGTTGCAGCCTGTTTGCACGAAACATCAGTCCACATTGACAGCAGAATCCGGTGAGCTTTTGGACAGACAACCTTGGGATCCGCACAGGCCCTGGCGGTGTCGCATCCTATCCTGGTTGCCTTCATTTTGTGCCCTTGCTTCATATGCATTGATTTAGCAAATTTAATTGAGTCAAAGTTGATTTCCTTTTCGGCTTTGTCACACACTGCCGCTGGAGTGGGACTTGGCCTGGCTTTTCTGGAGGGTGACATACATCAAGGGGCATGCGTGCACCCTTTGAGCTACAGATTTCTCAGCTAGGAATGAATTATGAATGTCCTTTAGTCTCGGCCGAGAGGGTGCACAGCTCTGCAGTGTTCCTGTCGGAAACTGGAAATAGCCTGAGTGTTCTCCATTATGAATTAGTCCAAATGAAACACGGCTGAGCCTTACGGTGGCATATGATGCAGTCATTAGAATACAACATTCAAAAAAGGAAGAGCTAGTCATTTGGTAAAAGCTTGTAATAGAGAAAGTTCTAAATGGCATCAAAAGAACAGACACCGTAAATCTCATTTTGGTTAAAGATGAGAAATAAAAATAATATGCCTGAATATGTCTGTAGGTGCATATACATATGTGTCTGTGTACACGGATGAGTCTCTGGAAGTATATGCCGTACACCAAAATGTGCGAGGGGCATTTCTGGGTGGTGTGGTTACTTATAACTTCCATTTGCTTGTGTGTTTTAAAATGTTCTATAATACAAATGTAGGTTTTAAAATGGCAAGACAGAAATAACGCGCAGTAGGTGCCATTTTTGAGAATCCCTTTTTTCTTTTCTTTTCTTTTTTTTTCGTGAGATGGAGTTTCACTCTTGCTGCCCAGGCTGGAGTGCAGTGGCTCAGTCTTGGTTCACTGCAACCTCCGCCTCCTGGGTTCAAGCGATTCTCCTGCCTCAGCCTCCTAAGTAGCTGGGATTACAGGTGCCCACCCCCACACCTGGCTAATTTTTTGTATTTTTAGTAGAGACAGGGTTTTGCCATGTTGGGCAGGCTGGTCTCGAACTCCTGACCTCAGGTGATCCGCCCGCCTCCGCGTCCCAAAGTGTTGGGATTACAGGTGTGAGTCACTGCGCCTGGCCTGGAATCTTTGGAGCGCGGTGATGCATGGGTGCTGGGGAAGTGCATTCTGGAGCTCTTACACAGAAGATGGGTTACGCTGACAGGAGGGAGGTGGCTGTGTCTTGGGGGCTGCCCTGTGGTCACCCCTTGCTGACTGCAGCTATCAGCCCTTCACACGGGGCGTGGAGACGGGAATGTCCTTGCTGGACTGGCGTGGTGCACCTGGCACCGAGCTTTCTCTGTGGGGCTGTTGCCCAGCACCAGCTCTTCTCCTGGGGTGCTTTTATGGGTCTTGGGACCCCCAGCTGCTGAGCTCTCCCTCCAGTTGCCCTGTGCCCTGCCCAACTATGCTTCCTCTTCCAGTCGGCTATTTCCCAGCATCTTGGTTCCTCCTCCCGCGTATCTGTCTCCTTACCTGTGTTCTCTTTTTTCTTTTTTATTGTGGTAAAGTTTACATAACGGAAAATTTACCATTTTAATCCATTTGAAGTGTACAGTTGCGTGGCATGAGGCATACTCACACTGTTGTGCAGCCGTCCCCACCGTCCGTCTCCAGATGCTTCCTTCTTCCCAAACTGTAACTCTGTTCCCATTCAACACGGACTCCCCGTGCCCCTCGCCTCGGCTCTGGAAGCCTCTACTTTCTGTCTATGAATGTGATGACTCTAGGGCCTCAGATAAGTGCAGCCATAGGACATTGTCTCTTGTGACGGGCTTATTTGACTTAGCATAGTGTCTTCAAAGTTATCCAAGTTGTAGAACGTATCAGAATTTCTTTTCTTTTGAAGGCTGAATAATATTTCATCATTTGGATACACCATGTTCTGTTTATTTATCCACTGACAGACACTTAGCTTGCTTCCACATTTGGGCTGTTGTGAATAGTGCTACGATGAACATGGCTGTACAAATATCTCTTCAAGACTGTTTTTAATTCCTTTGAGCATATATCCAGAAGTGGAATGGCTGGATCATATGGTGATTGTTTGTAATTCTTTTTCCTTTTTTTTTTTTGGGACAATGTCTCACTCTGTCGCCCAGACTGGAATGCAGGGTTGTGATCACAGCTCACTGCAGCCTTGACCTCCCAGGCTCAGGCGATCCTCACACCTCGGCCTCCCAAGTAACTGGGACCACAGGTTTGCACCACCATGTCTGGCTAATTTTTTGCTTTTTAATTTTTTTTTTCTTTGTAGAGACCAGGCCTCACTATGTTGCCCAGGCCGCTCTTGAACTCCTGAGCTCAAGTAATCCACCCAAAGTGCTGGGGTTACAGGCATGAGTCACTGTGCCTTGAGGTTTTTAATATTTGGGGGGAGCCGCTGTCCTGTCTTCTACAGCAGCGGCACCACTTTCCACTCCTGGCAGTGGCACACGATGATTTTGGAGGAGGGAGTATTTCTGGTGGCTGCGCTGCCGTGGTCTAAAACAGCCTGCCTGCACATTTCCTAAAGCGACTGCACGTTTCTGTCTTGTGTTTGTTTTGTGGTGCTTGCAGCAGGCCTTTATCCAGGCCTGGAGGGAGGACCCAGGGTAGACGGCTGCTACTTTCTTGGTCGGCTCTTCTGTGGGCCCTGAGACCTGACAGGACCTGCTCTGTGTACTGCGGCGGTGCTGAGACGGTGACCAGGTCTGCTGCTCCTGCTTGCTGGCCATGAGACCAGGGCCTGGCTGAGAGGAGGGCTGCTTTGGGCTGGGGCATCTCTGTCCCAGAAGCCTCTGTGGAGGGCCCTTCCCAAGGGAGTGGTTGCTGCCAGATTTTGTCTGGAGTGGCTAAATCCGTGGATGCCCGTGATGGCGCTTGTCTTTGGCCACACCAGGACTTGACTGCTGTCCCCTCCCTGGCCTGGGAAGCTGTGGCCTGCCCTAGAGCACTGGAATTTTCCTTGTGATCTGGGCCCCTGATTTCGATTGCCGGATGAATTGTGACATCTGGATTTTGCCCATTTTTGATTTTTTTTGGAACCAAGGTAGATGCAGATAGAAAACCAGACCCTACTAGATCTCACCGACAGGAATGTGAAGGCTGGACGGGACTTCAGAAATGATTTGACCCAAGCCCTCGATTTGGCTGATGGGAAAGCTGAGGCCCATATGCGGTAGGTGGCTGGTGCAGGGCCATGCAGCTGTTAACAGGGTCAGGGCCGCTCACATCCCGCTCACTGGCCCACCCCATGGCTTGTTCAGGCGAATCCTGTGTTGGGGGCCTGGAGGAGCAGTGGTGACAGCAGGTGTTCTCTGAGCTCTCACTCAGGCCAGGCACGGGGCCAAGGCTCACAACAGCCTGGGAGGCGGGTGGGAGACTAACTGCCTTTTGCAGGTGAGGACACTGAGGTCAGAGAGGTGCAGTTTCTTGCTCGAAGTCACACAGCTGGGAGGTGTTTGTGCCCTAGGCTCCAAAGTGAGGCTGACTGCTTGATGTACAACCCTCGAGTCAGTCATGGGCCTCATGTTGGTTTAGATTCTTAAAAAGCATGCTTGGGAAGGAAGTGTTAATCAAACTAAATATGGCCTGAGACAGCCTCTGTACTTCCATACCTGCTGAGTCCTTGTGGATGAACTGTAACCTGGCTTAGTAGGTAGACAGACTGAAAAGCTAACCTGGGAGTAGGCTTCTGTTACAGTTGCTGAGTCCCAGCCAATCCCAGCAGCCGTACTGAGTCCCAGCCAATCCCAGCAGCCGTACTGAGTCCCAGCCAATCCCAGCAGCCGTACCGAGTCCCAGGCAATCCCAGCAGCCGTACCGAGTCCCAGGCAATCCCAGCAGCCGTACCGAGTCCCAGCCAATCCCAGCAGCCGTACCGAGTCCCAGGCAATCCCAGCAGCCGTACCGAGTCCCAGCCAATCCCAGCAGCCGTACTGAGTCCCAGCCAATCCCAGCAGCCG
>NW_012115200.1:1461781-1534984 GCF_000951035.1 Colobus angolensis palliatus
GAGATGGGGTTTCACCATGTTGGCTAGGCTGGTTGCAAACTCCTGACCTCAGGCCATCCACCCGCCTCGGCCTCCCAAAGTGCTGGGATTACAGGTGTGAGCCACTGCGCCTGGCTGCAAATTGTTTTTTTAAATTGCTCAGTTAAACTCTGTTAAATTGAATTTGTCTATAGTTTTGCTTTTAAGAGATTGAAGGGGTGCAACAAAGTTTAGAGAGATATAGAGAATAAACGCATGTCAGTGAAGAGAGCCCCAGGCAGGGAGGGACAGTTGTCCTCTGAAAGGTCTGTGGCTGAAGCTGGCCCTTCCAGCCTGAGGCCTGAGAAGCCATTGGCCCTGGAGGGATTTCTGCACGTAGGGAGCCAACCCGGAGCTTCTGCTGTGTGCTGGTGGGTGAAGGGCCGACGGCAGGTGCAAGGGCCAAGGACTTTCTGCTGCAGTTGGGACCAGTGGGCACGAGGCACTCAGAGTGTTTGCGGATCTTTGAGAGGTGTCTCTCAAACGGTGAATGGGCAGGCTGAGTGGAGGGTGTTGATTTAGGACACATTCCCCATAGCAGGGCCTGATGGGCTGGCCATCGATCACCTCTGCAGGGAACTTTCCGCAGCAAGCATGTATCTTCACGCGGGGAAACTGCGCTCCCTGACAATGTGTGGCCAGGGAGACATTTGTTCAGGACTGAGAAAGTATCCTGCCATAAACTTCCTGCAAAATCACGGCTGTGTAACAAGCTCCCCCTCATAAGGTATATCTTTTTAATAATGTGCTGTTTCCAGTAACTCTGGCTCGGCGGCCAGCCCTCATCAGCTGTGAGCACACACACAGGTGGGGGTGCAGTGAATGGAAGGGAACCCCTCCCAAAGCCTTCTAGACACGGGGGACACAGTGCTGTCCCCACCGCAGCTCGAGCCCACCCCCGTGGGCAGCATGGTGGTGATCACAAGGCACACATTTGGGTAAAACTGCCCTTTGGCCAGTTTTGTGAGGATGTTTTTCTTCACAGCAGAAGTAAAACATCTCTGTAATGGAGGAGGAGTCTCTGTGAGGCTTTATGTCAGGAGGCATCACAGATGTGGTGGGTGAACGCAGGCCTTGGGCCTGGTCAGCCATGTGGAGTCCAAGCTCTGTGATGACACAGAGGGGCTGATGGTTTGAGGACCGGCTGGAATATCCCACATCAACAGAGGCATGGCCATAGATGCAAGACTCAGCTAATTGTCTTGCCAACCCCTATACACCAGTTGGCATTTGTTGCTCCATCTTGATTTTGGGATGCTCAGGACGTGTGTGTCTAATACGTGTGTGAGTGTGTGTGTAGGTAACTGTGTGCAAATGCATCTGTATGTGTGTGTGAGTGTGTGTAGGTAATTGTGTGGAAATGCATATGTATGTGTGTGTGAGTGTGTGTGTAGGTAACTGTGTGCAAATGCATCTGTATGTGTGTGTGAGTGTGTGTGTAGGTAATTGTGTGGAAATGCATATGTATGTGTGTGTGAGTGTGTGTGTGTTGAACATTCAACCATGTTGACAACAACAATAGCAGTTGCTTATGGTTTACTCTAATATGTCAGTGTGAATGTGTGTATATTTTATATTGCATTTTAGAAACAAATCTTTTTCTGAATATAAAATATGAAAAATCTACTGTGAGAATATGGAGCTAGAGAAAGGTGTGAAGAAGCAAAGGTTCCCCTGGGACCCTAGCACATGTGACGACTCCTTGTAGCTTTTGATGTGTGTGTTTGACTCATATGAGCACATGTGACAACCCCTTGTAGCTTTTGATGTGTGTGTTTGACTCATACGTTCATATAAGGCAGTGGCGGACTCCTCCGCTCACGTCAGCTTTCCATCCCTGTCAGGCCAAAGTCTTCACTCCCCCATAGACGATGGCTGCAGGAGTTGTTCCTGGGCCCTCTGCCCATCTTCTCCTCATCTCTCTGCCTTCCTTAGTGCCCCTGAAGCCCAACCTCTGAGGGCAGCATCTCCTGGGCTCTGGTCCCTCACTGGCAGGGTTTAGATTGGTCTCAGAGTTCAGGGTGAGGCCAACTGGATATTGGGAGTGGGAGGAGAGCCTGGCGAGTGTTCTTCCTGCTCCCTGGTGCTGTGGTGCCAGCCTTCCCTGGCAGCCTTTCCTTCTCATGGCCGGATTTCCCTGTGCTGGTGGACATGCTCTTCCTTTGGCCCTTGGCCTTTATGCCTTGGGAGGTAATGGCCAGACTCTGGGTGTGCTTCCATCTCAGTCTGTGGTGTGACACGTCTCCCACCAGGTTACTTAAGGGTGTATGTCCACTGCCTGAACCCTGAAGGCCAGGCAGTGAGCCAAAGTCATGGTGCCCGGCCCAGGAGCAGGTGTCCCTGAGAAACCAAACATCCTGGAGAGGATCTGAGAACCTACCAAGAAAAACAGTCTCATCATTCAAATGCAGGAGGCAAAAAGCCAGACAATTAGCTTAAAAGTGGCTTAGAGATGGGAGGTGGTGCTGACCATTAGAGCAGTCCTGCTGCTGCCCAGGAGTGCCCCAAAGGTGAGTCCTCACCAGGCTGCACTTGTCCCAGTCGTCCTCTGGTCTCTCAGCATCTTTCCAGTTTAGGGGGAGGATGTTACAGTCCCAAGTTTCTCTGGTAACACAGTTGTACTTGGATTAGCAGCGTTTCCTCTGGACCTCGCGTAGGGTAAGTTCTCTCCCCTGCAGGTCCTGACTGGCACAGCGCATCACAGATCTTAGCTCATTCAGCTGTTTCAGCTGTCACGGCCACTGTGTGACCGTGCCGTGGAAATGTACTCGTGGCTTGTGCTGTGTTAAGGTGTAGTTAACAGCTGATCAGCGCTTGCTCGGCCAGGGGCAAGGGTAGGGTGTGCTGTCCACCCAGTGCTGTGGTTGTGACCACACCCAGGTGGTCTTCTCTGGCAGCAAGTCAAAGCTGCAGCACTGGGCCCAGATGCCTGGAAATGCTCGTATGGACTTCTGTCCTCCGAAAGACCAGGAGTCTTAGGTGGTTGGCATCCAGATTTCATACAAAATGATTATGTGTCCAATAACTTCTTGGAATCCTCTTACCCCAGAGGGACACTCTCTGGCTATTCTCTAAAAGCCCAAAGCCACTCTTCTGCAAGTCAGGGCTTGTGGCTGCTGCAGGTACTGGTGTCCTCATTTCCTGGAGAGTTACAGCGAAGCACTCAAAGTCACACATTTTATAAATAGTCAAAGTGTAATTTGCAACCAGGTAATTTACATTTTATATCTTTTTAAAAATACACTAGTGTGCCAATTATATAATTGTCTCCAACTTGCTCTGATTCTCCCTGTCCCCGGGTCCCGTATCTCATGTGACTATAAAATCACCACAGTCTCATTATGCAACAGGGCAGCACTGAGAGAGAACTGTTTACCCCTCCCTGTCTTTCTGGGAAACTGCTGTGGCCACCCATTTACAAAGATGCCAGAGAATAGGGTAGTCCAATGCACTGTCAAACCTACTTTTTTTTTTTTTTTTTGATATGGAGTCTCACTCTGTTGCTAGGCTGGAGTGCAGTGGTACGATCTTGGTTTACTACAACCTCTACCTCCTGGGTTCAAGCAATTCTCCTGCCTCAGCCTCCCGAGCAGCTGGGACTACAGGTGCACGCCACTACGCCCGGCTAATTTTTGTATTTTAGTAGAGATGGGGTGTCACCATGTGGGCCAGGCTGGTCTCAATCTTTTGACCTCGTGATCTACCCGCCTTGGCCTCTGAAAATGCTGGAATTACAGGCGTGAGCCACCGTGCCTGGCCCTTTTTCTTCTTCTTTTTTTTTTTTTTAATGCAGTTGATTTAATCATTTGGATTAAAACAAAAACAAAGCCAACCACTGTACCTGGTTGCTTTATTGAATAATGGCAGCACCGGTGCCTCATGTGAACCTGGGTTAGTAGAAGAAAACATGCCTGAGGGAGGGACAGGCAAGGCTGAGCAGGAGCTGAGTGGGGGAATTGCTAATTATTGTTTGGGTATTGTTAGGGAAGGAAGTAGGAGTGGTTCTCAACAAGAGACTTGGAAGACATCCCAAGTATGCCAAACCTCTATGCTTTTTTTTTTTTTAAGTAAACTTTTCATTTTGGAATAATCTTATATTTACAAAAAAGTTGCAAAGATGGTACAGAGAGTATCCGTGTACCCCTTTCCTCATTTCCCTTAATGTTACATCTTCTTCTCCCGGTATATTTCTGAAAACTAAGACAGTGATGCTGACACATTACAATCAACTACGCTCCAGACTTCATTTGGGTTTCACCAGTTTTTTCTTCTTCCAGGATCCAATTCAGGATATGATAATTGTGTTTGGTTGTCACGTCTCCTGAGTTTCCTCTGGTCTGTCACAATTTCTCAGACTTTCCTTGTCTTTAATGAGCTCAGTAGTTTTGAGGAGTGCTGGCCCTGCATTTCCTAGACCCTCCTTCCATTTTTCGTTGTTTTTTTTTAGGAGGAAGACCATGGAGGTGAACTGTCCGCTTCATCACATCATGCCAGACAGTCCATACCCTCAACCTGACTCATTCCTGGGGATGATGACCTTGACACTTGTTCAAGGCCATGTTTGCCAGGTTTCTGCACTGTCCAGCCACTTTCCCCAGCATGCAGACTCTGTCCTTTGGAAGCAAGTGATTAAGCTAAGCCATTGCTCCGAGTGGGGAGGGGAAGTAAGCTCCACTCCTTGGAGAGGAAAATAGCTGCATAAATTATTAAAAATTCTTCTGTAAAGAAGATCTCTCTTCTTCCCATTTATTTATTTATTCATCCATTTATCATGCATTTATTTATATCACTAGGAACTCATGCATATTTATTTGCTACTTTTGGTTGTGATTCAATCCTGTGTTATTTATTTTGTTGCTCACATTGTTTCAGCGTTGGCGGTTGGATGGTTAGGTTTTCAGATTGGGTCCTGGGTCCTTTGACGCTTCCATCCTTTTGTTCTTTAGAGCATTTCCTTACTTTCTGGCACCAAAAGAGACTCCATGCCCATTTCACATCTTCTGCATCCTGATCCCAGAATCAGTCATTTCTCCAAGCAGTCCCAGCTCCTTTTATTGAAGAATGGCATTTAGAAAACATGTTTGTAGGGTATTGTTGCCTCTAGGTGCCCTCTGTCTAGAATGAGAAAAACCTGAGTCCGTGCTTATGTTCCCGCCTCTAATCCAGGGGTGCATGGCACATCCCGGCCCTCCTTGTGCTTATCTGTCATTGTCCTCTCTGCCAGTGAGGACCTGGCTGCCACCACCCACCATTCTTTTACTTGTTTATTCCATGTCATATACATGCAAAGCAGATTCAGATTTTTCAGCCCTTCTCCTGTGAGTAACAACTTTTCCAAGGAGAGTAATTATTTATGGCTGTTTTTGTCTTTAGCCTTAGAGCTTCCAGTCAAAACACTGTTTTCCAAAGTGCCTTAAGTCCGCTGCCCTTCCTTGTATGCCTGCAAGAGGTTCCCTCATAGGGCCAGATGCGGTGGCTCACACCTGTAATCCCAGCACTTTGGGAAGCAGATGTGGACGGATCACAAGGTCAGAAGTTTGAGACCATCCTGGCCAAATGGTGAAACCCCATCTCTATTAAAAATTAAAAAAAAAAAAAAATAGCCGGGCCTGGTGGTGTGCTCCTGTAATCCCAGCTACTCAAGAGGCTGAGGCTTATACCCGGGAGGCAGAGGTCGCAGTGAGCCAAGATCATGCCATTGCACTCCAGCCTGGCTGACAGAGTGAGACTCTGTCTCAAAAAAAAAAAAAAAAAAGTTTTCCTCACTTGACCCAGTTTGCTTTCCTTCCTGGCACCTTCTGTCGTCTTGGTTGGTTTTGTAAAATCTGTGCATGTGAACCTTCACTTTTGTGACGCACAGTCTTGTGGGCTTTGATTACCACCTAGGGTCTTGCCTCTGCTGCCCTAGTACTGCACAGAGAGTTCCATGCCCTTGGAATTCTGCCGTGCGTTCACTTGGCAGTAGCTGGCGTGGATGGATGTGCTTCCCATCCCTTCCCGACGCCACGGGGATGGGATCTACATGACAGGGCCTTGTTGGGCTGGCTCCTTCTGCTTAGACTTGCCCCTGTTGTCACATGAATTAATAGCTTACTCCTTTCGAGCCCTGGGCAGTCCTCCATGGCATGGATGCACCAGTGGCTTATCCATTCCCAGACTGAAGGATGTCTTGGTGGCCACCAGTTTCTGGTGGTTACGAATAAAGCTGCTACAAACATTGGACAGGTTTCTGTGCGAAGATAAGTCTTAAGTTCTCTGGGACAAATGAGTCCAGTTTGGGGCTGTGACTTTCCTGGGCTATGGGGGCTTTTCTAGCTTTGGGGGGACATTCTGAGACAGAAAAGGAGAGCATTGAATTGGAGAAGACACCCCACCCAACCACTGCCCGCTTGACTTCCCTGGTCCTGAGTGAGTGGAGGGTTGTGCAGGGCTGTAGGGGCTTGCCCCTCAGAGGGAACCGGGAAGGCCTCTCCCATGGGCCAGCCTTTGAAGGAGTCAGAATGGACACAGGAGGCGACCACAGCCATGTGGTGTGATGGAGCCAATTCCCAAAGGGAGGGACACAAGAGGAGCTAGCAGTGAGACCATCAGTGATGACAGCCAGCATTTGGCAGCATCACTGATGTCAGCACTCTCCATGTGCTACTTTAATTGTCCAGCAACTCTCTGCATGGGTGGGATTAGCCTCTTTGTCCTGCTGAGGAAACTGAGGCAGGCACAGGTGTGTTACCTACAGACGGGCTCACTGCTGGTGAAGGTGGGGCTGGTGTCTGAGCTGACAACGGGGCTCTGGTGCTCATACGCAGATGCACACATCCCACTGTCTCTCCTGGCCTGGGTGTCAGGGTTGGGCATTGGAAAGTTTTCCAAAGGCAGTGGGAAGCCATGGGGACATTTTAATTGGAGGAGTGACCTGTTGGCTTTGTCTTTCAGAAAGGCAACACTGGTTCTGGATGGATTGGAGGCACAGGCTGAATGGCTGGGGCAGGGGCTGTAGTTGTCCACATTGGGATCAGAGCTGTGACAGCAGGGGAGGAAGGAAGATGGGCTCAGTTATGGTGTGGGCAGTGTGTGGCAGGAGTGGGTGGCTAAGTACCTGTGGGGAGGGAGCTAGTGTCATCTAGAAGGACTCTAGGGTTCTGGCAAAGAGACATGTCCATTCTCTAAGATAGTAAACGGTGGGGAGATGGGTTTGGCTTGGGGTGGAGTTTGCTGGGGCTGCCATAGCAAAGGATCACAGACTGGTTGATTTCAACCATGAAAATTTATTCCCCTAGAATTCTGGAGGATGGAAGTCTTTTTGAACTAGGGATCCACCCTAATGACCTCATTTAACTTTAACCATCTTTTTAAATATCCTGTCTCCAAATGCAGTCCCACTCTGAGGTACTGGGGGTTAGGACTTTGACATATAAGTTCTGTGGGGACAAAGTTCAGCCCATAACACTTATAAATTGGGTTAGAGCAGCCTGTGGGATGCACATGAGGAAATGGACTGGAGTGGCAGTGCAGGTCTGGACCTGGGGACAGAGGCTGGGGAGCAGGCAGTGTGTGATCTGAAGGGACTAGAGCTGAAAAACATAAGCTGCTCTCCCTTCTGCATGCTTTTCTTACAATGTGGGTTGACCCTCCACTGGAGAGGCAGGGTCTGGGTTCTCTCTCTTTGAATCTGGATGGGACTGTGTCTCCAGGGAAGGTGACACTATATGACTTGAGAGACTATGTCACAAAAAGCACTGTGTCTTCCATCTTAGGATGTAACTGAACCCAAGTTCAGCAGCTTGCCCCTGGAAAGCCAGACTTGAGAGACAAGGGTTGGTGGGAGGAAAAGCAGATTTATTTGGAGAGCCAACAAAACTGAGACGGTGGTGAGCTAGCATCCTAAAGTACCATTGTATGCCAGTACAAATTTTAGGCTTCTTTTATGTTAAGGACAGGGAGAAGATGAGGAGGCTGAGATCCAGAGGTGACTGATGCCTGCAGAAATCTGGGTGGCAGCCAGGGTCCAAGGAGGTTGGGAACTTTGTCAGGTCACAATGCTCCTATAAATCTTTAACAAAACATAGTTGTATATGTAGTTCCCCTTTAGTCCCAGACTTAGTTATAAAAACCAATGGGTAAAGGCTCCTTAAACAAAAATGATGTTAGCTATGTTAGTTCTTTGCTGTTTCACTGTTATACTTGCTCTTGGAGCCCAGTTATGCTGTGAGGAGACAGAGATGATAACAGAGAGGCCATGTGTGGATGTTCTGGCTGACAGAGCCGACTGAGGGCCCAGCTGACAGCCAGCATCAACCTCCAGATAGGTGACTGAATGAGCTTCCCAGAAGAGACCCAGAAGAAAACCACCCAGCTGAGCCCTGTCAACCTCCAGCGTGAGAGTTAATCATAGAACCGTGTTGTTGTCTTAAGTCCCCAAATTTTGGGGGTAATTCTTTGTGCAACAACAGATAACTTGAACCACTGTTTTCTCTCCAGCTTCAGTGAATGAAAACTTTATTGTATGGTGCTTTTTAAGCTTAGTGAGACTAAGACACAGAAGACATGAAATATGGTTGGTTATACGTGGTTTGTGCTCTTCATATTCCCACTGATTTATGGGTAAAGTGTATCATGGAGCCAGTGTTAGTGTAAGTTTACAAATGGCAGATTTGTAAAAAGTAATGCTTGTTAATCAAACCTAATGGTCTCTGATGTTTTTATGTGAGTTTCAGAATTCGGTTTTGCTAATTGTCTTCTTTTCAATTTGTGATTCTCCTATGCAAGTTAGTCAAATGATCTCACTGTGGCTGAAATTACAATCTCAGTGCATAGATTTCTAAGTGTAATTTTTTTAAAAAGCACATGGTGGGAAGTTTGATGAAACAGACTTTTATAGTCTTGGTTTTCTGAACAACAAGAGTTAATTACAGGGGGGTGTCACTTGCAATTTGTATAGAACTCTTTGTCCGTGGAATTCTGAGCAGTTTACTGAAACTTGAAATGTTAGTCTTGCATTTATTCAGTATGCAAATACAGCATATAAAATATTCCATCAAGCACTTTAAATAGTCAGCCAAACATATCTTTTTATTATTAGATCAGGAAACTCAAATATAGTTACTATTTATTAGTTTAATTAACATATTGAAAATACAATTTGGTGTAAACTTACTCTTTTCTCATCAAAGCTTGAAACACCAGTAACTGTTCTGTGGGATTTGAAATTCTATTCTTGAAGGTAAATAGCTGTGTTTTCTATTAATGCCCTTGTTATTTATTTAGACCCAGACAGGAAAGCAGCTCTGGGAGGAAAGCATTCATTTAAAGGCTGAGGGTGATTTTCTGTTTGATGCTGAACTAACATTGTCCCACTAGGAAGGTTCATTCTTTCTGTTTTGATAGAAACCTCCAAAGCCAATTACTGCTGGATGTTTCTGTTCTTGAAGGCCTTGATAATGCTTTCAAGGTCTTGCCTGAGGGGAACTCCATACTTGCGCTGACTTTCTGGCTATGTCAACAGGATTAGGGGAGGACCCAGGGGTACAGTGTGAGTAGGGGAGGTCAGTGAAGGGCATTTTGAGGTCCTCCCGGTGGGAAAAGCTCCAAGAGGGGGTTGGCATGGAGAGACCGGGAAGGAGGGAAGAGTATGAGGTGACAATGAAAAAGCTAAACTCTGCCAAAATATCTAAAGAGGTTTATTCTGAGCCATATGAGTGACCACGGCCTGGGGAAACGCAGACTCAAGAGGCCCTGAGAAAACGCTCCCAAGGCCATCAGGTTACAGCTTGGTTTTATACATTTTAGGAAGACAGGAATTGCAGGTAAAATCATAAATCAATACATGGGAGATACACATTGGTTTGGCATATATCTATCTTCAAAGGTGGGACATCTTGAAGTGGGGACTTACAAGTCATAGGTGGGTTTAGAGATTCTTTCTCGGCAGTTGGTTGAAAGAGTTGAGCTTCGTCTAAAGCCTCGGAGTCAGTAGAAAGGAATGCTTGAGTTAAGATAAGGGGGTCTGCTGTCTGTCATGTGAGGCCAGGCCAGAGTCAGGTTGGAAAGCAGGCCATGATATACTGGGCCAAAGAGACCCATTTAACACAATTTTATGGCTTGTAAGGGTGACTTTCCCCAGGCTTCTTAAACAGGGATTTGAGCAGGGAAAAATGGTTAGAGTTCAGTCCTTGCAGGGCTATGGTGATTAGGAAGTGGACAGAAGGCTCCTGCCCCCACGCCGCACAGCCCTTGTTTCTCAGATGTGGGGACCTGACCTCCCCCGCTGGAGATGCGGTATTGGGCTTTTGTTATCACCTTTCCCAGGACCTTCTTTAAAATGCACGTTTTCAGAAGAATAGGTGTGGGTGGGTCAAAAACATTCTGGTCCTCAGCATTCCTGGAGTGATGGGCAGAGCACGGCTGAGACGCAGCTGAGGGTCCTGTGTGGGGCGGCTGTGCTGAGGCAGGCAGTCTGCCCACCTGGGTCACTCCCATGGCTGTGTCCACTCACTTGTCCCCAGGCAGGGTGGGGCACCTGGCGGGGGGCTGTGTGTTCCATGATGCTCTGCTCTGAGCCAACCCCACTGCTCCCCCTACTCCAATCTCCCTGGAGTCCCCAGAGCAAATACGTTCAGGGTTAACTCCGAGGAGATGATGGGGACAGAAGGACTGCACCCCAGCCCCACCCTGCTCAGTGCCCTTTCCTGGAAAGGACGCTGTCCGTCTATCCAAGATCATCAGGGAAGATGAGAGGCTTCAATCTTTAAGGCGAGGGTAGGGTGGGGTTGGGGATGGGCATCCCACTTCTCAAAATGGGAGGCGAGGCTTTGCAAATTTCCTTCCCAGGAGCTTGGGAGAGTCACTGCAGAGGCTCAGCCAGCCTCCACTGAAGGGAGGGTGGGGCAGGGCAGGTGACCCCGGGCAGGAGATCTTCCTGCCCTTTACTCAGCCCCTGCCCCACCTGTGTCCTCCAGGGAACCTGCTCCTTAGTGACTGTGGCTGTGCCCCCACAGCCCAGAGGCCCCACCTTCCTCCACCTGCATAAGGAGCCGCTTCTCCAAGCTCTCCCTGAGAGCCCCACAGCCAACCCCCAGTGTGACTGCCCAGTGGGTTCACTTTGCCCGCTGCCCAGACCCTGAATCCTCTCAGCCTGGGAAGTCACCTGTCTTCGTGACGCCACGGTCTCTCTCAGTCCCAGCAAAGCTGGGAGCTTCCATCCCTCAGAAGCTCTGTCTCTGCGCCTCCGGAGGTTGGAGACTCTAACACTCCGAGATCTTCCTGGGTGAGGGAGCTGACCTGGTGTCCTTCCGAGAGGCGAGGGGAAGCTCCGTTCTCCTTTCTGTGCCTGATGGGGTTACAGCAGAACACCCCAGAGATGGCACTGGCCCATGCAAGCCTCCTGGGGCTGCTGGGACAAATGTCCACACACCCACACACCGAGCAGCGTCAGACAGCACAGCTGTTATCTAGCAAGAGGCAGCAGTCCAGAATGGGGTGGCAAGGCTGTGCTCCCCGAGGCTTGGAGGGGTGTCTGTTCCTTGCAGTGTCTGCTCCCGGAGGCCCCAGGCTCGGCATGGGACTGGCCCTTGGCCCTCTGCCCCTGCCGTCGTCACGTCTCTGACCCTGACTCTCCTGTCCCGCTGTGAAGAGGCCCTTGTGATCCCACCGGGCCCCTAGATGATGCAGGATCATCTCCCAGCTCAGCCACAGCTGCTAAGCCCCCACTGCCATGGAAGGTGACGCGTGCACAGGCTGTGGGTGTTGAATCGTGGGCATCCGTAATTCCACTGACCACATCGATTTGTGCAGCTCCGCCTGGTACACAGACTTTTGCCTCCCAGCCCGGCCCCAACTCCACTCTGGGCTTTTCCTGCACCCGGAGCCACTTGGCCTCCCGTTCTTAAGGACTTTTTAGCCAGGCCCTTCTTCAGGCCAGGCCTCGCTCTGCTGCCCCAGTGACCTGGCCCCTGCTCACCCTGGGGCTCAGCTTCCTGATGTGCACACAGGGGATGGGAATCCTGCTAGTTGTTTGGGGTAAAGGGAGGTTTTCTGGTTCCCGTGGCCGGCACGTGCCTGTCTACCAACCCTGCAGCTGCTGAGGCTGGAGACAGAAGGAAACCATCACACACGTCATTTTAGAGGAGGCTGCCAGGGCCACTGTTTTTAAAGCTTATGCAACTTAAAGTGGCAATAATTGAAATATAAAGTCAATGAAAGCCTCCATCTCTGCCAGGTTCAGTGTGGGCAATGTCCACGACCTGTCTTCCTGACCTCTGAGCTAGTAATGCTGGCTGGGCTGTGGCGGAGTTGTTTATTCTGCGTAGGATCCAGCGTATTTGGGGGCCTCACACATATACAACTGACATAAATTAGTTTTTCTATATAAACTACTTTTTTCCTTTTTTCATTTCTCTGTTCTGCATTTAAAATGTCAGCAAATCTTCCCTTATTTGGGGATCACACGGTTTGTTTTCTTAGTGGCTGGGAACCATGTTTTCTCCATCATTTGTAATACATTTCTCGTGTTGGAGCAGGAACGTCTCCCTCGAGCGGGCAGGTTGCTGTAATACAAACAGAAGAGCTTTTAAAGTTAACGTGACCTCAGAGGTTTGTTGTAAAATTTCTCTAGGAACACAGTCTGTGCATATAAATGCTGCAGCTCCGACTGGATGCGGTGCATGTCTTTTAAATACTGCTGCTGCACTGGGCGCTTCGGGCCTCCCTTCCTTCCTCCCAATCGGAGCTCAGAGCTGCTGGTGCCCGTGGTCACAAGGTGGTGAGAGCTGTGCAGGGAGGGGCAGAGATGGTTTCAGAGCCCAGCAGAGTGAGAGCCCGGCCCGGGCAGACAGGAGTGGCAGTTCCTAAAGTTGGATGCTTTAGGAAGATGCCAGCTGCCCTGGGGAAGGGGAAGAGACCGGGAGGATGGTGGAGGCTGTGGTGAGGCCCAGCCAAGGGCAGTGCAGGCTTGCAGCAGTGACGATGGCAGTCACGAGACTGTTCAGTGTTTGCTATGCATAAGGCTCTATGCCAGGTACTGTCCCCTGTCATTGCCTTGATCCTCACACCACCCTATGGGCCAGGCCTTCTCTTCTCCGTGCCTGGCAAAGCTGGTTCTCAGGGCTGGCTGTGGGTAGGAGCAGAGGCGGTGCCAGCAGGAAAGCAGGTTCTAGGAATGGCGATGCTAGATGTCAGTGCCGAGACTGGACTTGGAAGGGAAGGAGGGCGTTGGCACAGAAGGCACATGCCCAATGGGGATGGCAGGAGAGTCTGCGCATGGCAGGCCACCAGCAGAAAGACTTTCAGCCCTCAGCAGCCTCGCATGGCTCTGGCTTTGCAGACTCCCATCCTCTCCTGGCCCTGGAGGCCAAGAGGCATCTCTAAAACACAGAAGTCAGTGAAAATGTGTCTCATGCTACCTGACGCTCTATCCTTTCCCGAGTCTGCAGGCAATGTTTGTGTGTCATTTAATTTTTATGGGCACTTCCACTGAGCACTGGGTCCAGGCTTCAGGTAACAAGGTCTGTGGATGTTTGCAGCCACCTGAAATACCATAAGGGTGAACAATTTCGCGACTTCACGATGCACGTTTTCATTTTATTGCAGGTCATTTTAGACAAATAGAAATCAAATGTGAAGGAAGCACCGTAAAAACGTGTGCTTTCCAAGGGTCAGTTGTTCCTGGCTTATACCCAGCAGTGGTCACATCGTAAAATGTCCCATAAAATCAGCCTGAATAGGGCAGGGATGCAGAGTGATCCCATGTGGAAGGGGCACCTCAGCTGCAGATTATGGTGACGTCTGGATGTGATCCTACATGGGCTGTGCTCAGGTGGGGACCTTGGGGCTCCAGCCTGTGGTGGCCACCTCCTCCTCTGGCTGGCATGCTTGCCACTGTCCCATCCATGATGACCCCAGGCAGAGCCCACCCGCCACCAGTGTTAGTCTAGCAGGTTCCCAGAAGCTGCAGGGCTGGGATTTTCATAAGACTTCGTAAATGAGCCTTTGTGCTTGCTTGCAAGGTTAGCCTTTCTGCAGGACAGAGGGCTTACGGAGAAAGGGTGCCCTGAAGTTAGCCTGTGGGGAATGAGGTCTGGACTCCAGACAAGAACTCTGGGGCTTGTCCTTGCTGGCTGGAGCTCCAAAAGGGTCTGGATGAGAAAGAAAGTGCATTTAATGCAAGGAAACAGGTGCAAGATAAGCAAATGTTAAGCAGACAAATAGAACATTAAATCATTATGATCCAAGGTGAGCAATATAAAAATATAGACAGGTATTGTGGGATGAACTTCTGGAAGACTCTCCATCAAGTCATGAATTGGGGTTATTTCTGGGTGATAGTGTGCAGGTGATTGTGGTTGCTGGGATTTATTTACATTTTAAAGATTTCCTAAAGTGAACGGGCATTTTGAAAACAAGAGGACCCTGTGAGAACAAGGATGGCTTGAAGGAGAGCTAGGGGCGTCCGTGGCCCAGCTGGGGAGTTGGGCAGCCAGCAAGCTGCACCTTCCCAGTCCCTCATTCTTCCCTGGCTTTCTCCATTTTCCAAAATCCTGCCCAGGCAGGCCACTCGGCAACCTGTCCAGTCAGGGGCCACCCTCTTGTGTCCATTGGGCCCTGCCAGCTGCACTTTTATGTGACATGTAGTTAGCTGCCTCCATATGTAATATTTTCTGTGCTCTGGTATGTTCCCAGATGCAAACCCAGGAAGGCCATTCATGACGTTGTGACAGAAGAAGTGGAGGTCAGTACCACTGCCATCATGGCTGCAAGCACAGCAAATGGACAGAGCTCGCAGAGTGGATCCAGAGCCTGCCTGGGCCCCGTTCTCGCTGCCCCTCCACTCCCTGGTCTGCCGAGAGCTGGTGAGTGATGACTCCTGCAGGCCTGCTGGCGAGAGGCAGTGCTAGGAGCCCAATGAGACACACCCTGCAGGTGCACCCTGCTGTTCCTGCCGAGTCTAGTTCCCACCATTCCACCACTCTGCCCAGTCCTGGCCAGTGGTACTGTTTGCAATTAGCTTCTCACTGCTCCTGGGGTGGGCCATGGACCTGCAGCTGCCCCATCCGGCCAAGAGGCTTTGCCCCCATGGCTGGTCTTCTGCTCAGGCTTACACTTCTGCATCTGGAGGGATTAGCACATTGTGCCAGGTTCAACACCCCCAGAGGAGCCTTGCCCCTGGAACTCTGCCCAGCTGGTGCCAGCTGCCTTCTCCAGGGTCTGGACCTGTCCACTGTCCATGGCCTGCAGCCACTGCATGGAGTCCTCCACGCTGGTTGGACCCAGCAGGTAGAACTTTCCAAGAGTGAGTGCATTTGTTTCCTCTAGCTGCTGCAATGAATTATCACAATTTTAATAGCTTAAGTAACTAACACACATTTATCATCCCGTGTTCTGTAAGTCAGAATTCCAGTATGGCAAGGCTAGACTGTCTTCCCAGGGCCTCACTGGGTTGAAATCAAGGTGCTGGCTGGGGCTGGAGCTCACCCGGGGCTCAAGGTCCTCTTTCCAGCTTGCTCATTATTGGCAGAATTCAATTTCTTCTCCCTCTTTCCAAGCCTGCCAAGATGGGCCAAGTTCTATTTGCACTTTGATCCTCTCTTTCTTTTCCGCTCTTCTCTTTTGCTTTTCCAAGCTCGTGATTGAATTCACCCTGATTATCCAAGACAACCTCACTCTTGTAAGACTAACTGATTAGTAACCATAATGACATCTGCAAAGTCCTCTTTTCCATGTCTGGTAACAGAATCATGGGAGTAATGCCAGAGGGCATAGGTCATGGGGCCGGAATTGTTTCTCTCACTGGGCATTGCCACTGCTAGACTGCCCCCACCTCAGCTGCCTATCCGCCTGGCAGGTGCCTAGGCCTCTGTGGTCTTGCACACTGTGATTTGGACCAGAGTTCTGACCAAACTTCCGCTTGGCTCCTCCTCTTCTCTCCTGCCCCACCTCTCTCTCCCTAGCCATGGCCAAGATCGAAAGCCTCAATTCAGAACGAAAGCTGGTAGGCCACCTAGAGGTCATTTCTGTATGAAGTAAGGAAACACTTTCAATGGGTTGTGTGGACCAAAATTGTTGATGCTGCCTTGGGTATAGTGAGCCTCCCATCACAAAAGGCAATAAAGCTGAGGTTGCGCACCCACCCATACATGGTTTTCCTTCAAGCATGAGAAGATGATCGAATACAACAATTTGTAAAGCTTTCTTTATCTGAGAGAGTCTGGAATTTTATGAATTCTGCCTGTGGGGAACCCCGGGAAGTAGCCATGTGCCTTTTGAATATATTGCATTTCCAAAGTCTTCTTTCAGGAAGCAGCAGATACTCAGCAGTGATGGAGATGGGCTGTGCAGTGGCCTCCTGGATTTAGTTGAAGTTAGGTTATTTGCTCTGCTAATGTTCTTGTTCCTCAGAGATTCCTTTGAGTGTCTGGGAATATCAGCTTATCCTTGATGGGTCATGGGGAAAACTTCATTTTAAAGGGTAAATATCACCAGCCTTAAGGAAAAATCCTCCGGAATTAAGTTTGATTTATAGCACGAAACGCAGAAGAGACAGCTGGGATTCTGCTCGTGAAATGACTTGATTTGTCTGCATCTGGGGTGGTGAGAGGCAGGTTGGCTGATTCCTGAGATCCCAGCTGCAGGGGTGAGAAGATGCAGCTGCAGGGGAGAGGGCTTCAGCTAGTGGAAGAAGTGTGTGTGTGGTTGTTGACTGATTAACAAATAAGGTAATTTCTGGAAAAGGTCATGGAGAACTGTGAATTGCCACAGAAATGCGAGATCCTCTGCACAACTCCAGGCAGGAAATTGAGAGGACTAGAGGGTTGAGTCTCAGCTGAAGAAGGATGATGTGATGAAGACAACCTCGCCTTGGTGGGGAGACAGCAAAGACATGGAATAAACTCTGGACTAGGGCTTCAGGAACCTGGTCTGGCCTTGGATATGCCACTCAGAAGACTTCTCAGAATCTCTGTGCCTCAGTTTACAATGGAGATGATAAAAATGTCCTGGCTTTAGCAGGGCTGGGTGCTGTCAGGTTGGTGTGTGTCCCCTGGGCACAGCTCCAGGAGCCAGCACCGCAGCAGTAGAACTTGATACTATGCACACAGGACTTCCATGCCTGGAGAGAACCTCAAAGAAGGCCCCTGCCTGGGACATGCAGTAAGGGAAAGGGGACCCGGGTCCTCACCAGGAGGCTTGGCTGTCCCCACCTTCCCTGTAAAGGGCATTTAGCATGGCCACTTTAATGACCCACATTAATAGGGTTTTGTTAGCAAAAATGGTTTCAGTCTAAAGAGAAATCACTTTCTATATTCTGATGGAAAAGCTACAATAATTCCACCACCATAAAGTTATTCACTGGCAGCTGGTTACCAAATGACCACAGGTTTATGTTCAGTTCAAATAAATATCTGAAACTGGCAGCTCACAAATCAATCCTTCCACCACAAAGGAAAACCAGATTGGAAACTCCTAACTTTTCTTGGGGTTTAGTCTGATGAAATCAACCCAAAGGTCAAGTTTAGAGATTCTTGATATCTAATTTCCAAAAAATCAATTATATTGAGGTACAGTTACATAGAGTAAAACACATCCATTGTAATGTACATTTTGATGAGTTTTGACACATTTAGTTAGACACCCATGCAACCACAGCCTCAGTAAAGATACCAAACATTTCTTTCACTGCAATAAGTTCCCAGGCAATCTCCACCATGCCCGGCAATCGCTAATCTGCTGTTACTGTAGATTACATGAGTCATTTCTGGAGTGTAACTTAAATGGAACTATACAGTATGTATTCTGTTGTGTCTGGCTTCTTTTTCTTGGCTTAATACCTTTGAGATTCATCCACGTTGTTGCCTTTTTGTGTCTTATTTAAAAAATCTTTACCTAACTCAACATCGCGAGGATTCTCCTATGTTTTCTTCCAGAAGTTTTTTTTTTTTTTTTTTGAGACAGAGTCTCGCTGTCACCCAAGCTGGAGTGCAGTGGCCGGATCTCAGCTCATCGCAACCTCCGCCTCCCAGGTTCACGCCATTCTCCTGCCTCAGCCTCCCGAGTAGCTGGGACTATAGGCGCCCACCACGTCGCCCGGCTAGTTTTTTGTATTTTTTAGTAGAGACGGGGTTTCACCGTGTTAGCCAGGTGGTCTCGATCTCCTGACCTCGTGATCCGCCCGTCTCGGCCTCCCAAAGTGCTGGGATTACAGGCTTGAGCCACCGCGCCCGGCCCTTCTTCCAGAAGTTTTATGGTTTCAGTTCTTGTGTTTAGGTCTATGACTGACTTTAAGTTTATTTTGTATAATGTGTGAAGTAGGGTTGAGGGCTTTTTTTTTCATGTTGATATCCACTTACTTCAATACCTTTCGTAAAAATTGCCCTCTCTTCCCTGCACTACCTTTGCACCTTTGCTAAAAATCAAGTCTATCTATGTGTGGATCTATTTCTGGATTCCTTATTATGCTCTATATTTATCTGCCTATCCTTTTGCCAGTGTTACACTTTCTTCATTACTAAAGCTTTATAATAACTATTACAATCAGGAAGTGCAAATTTCAACTTAAAAAGTCTTTGCAGATTGTTTTGGCTATTTGTGATCTTTTCTATTCCCACATAAATTTTTAGAATCAGCTTGTCAATTTCTACCAAAAAAGCATGCAAAGGTTTTGACTGGTATTGTATTAAATCCGTATATCAATGTGGGGAGCATCAATCTATTAGCTATATTGAGTACTCTGATCCATGAATATGGTACATCTCCCCGTTTAAGTCTTTAAAAATTTCTCTCAGTGTTTTATAGTTTTTAATGTACAAATTGTGAACATATTTGGCTCTCTAAAGATTTCATGAGTTTTCTTTTTGGTTGCTATTGTAAATGGTATTTTATTTTAGGTTTTCAGTTTTCAATTGTTCATTGATACTGTGCTAGTAGAAATACAATCATATGTTGACCTTGTATCCTAAGGCCTTCGTAAATTAAATATTGTCTCTAGTAGTTTTTTTTGGTAGGCTTCAGAATGTTCTATATAGACAATTATGTTGGTGAATAAAGACAGTTCTATCTCTTCCTTTTATTCATATGCCTATTGTTATTATTATTACTATTATTTGCCTTTTTCACTGACTAGGACTTCCACTATAATGTTGAACAGAAGTGGTGAGAGGAGACAGTCCTGCCGTGTCCCTCATCTCAGAATCAACCTTTCATCATTAAGTATGATGTTAGTCGTGGGTGTCTATCGATGCCCTTTATCAGGCTGAGAAAGTTTCCTTTTGTTTTTAACTGCTGAGAGTTTTTATTTATTACTAGTGGATGTTAATTTCTTATCAAATGATTTTTTTGCCTCCATTGAGGTTTTGCTTTTTATCTTTTATGAAGTGTTGCATTGTTTAATTTTTAAATGCTAAACCAGGCTTATAGTTCTGGCTTAAATTCCAATTGATCATGATTTATCATCCTTTTTACATAATACTATATTTTATTTGCGAGTATTTTGTTAAGGATTTTTAAGTCTATATGCATAAGCATATTGAATAGTCTCTTTTTTTTGGTAATATCTTTGCTTTTGGTAACACAGTAATGCTGACCTCATTAAATGTGTTTTCATTCTCTTCTATTTTGAGTCTATGTAGAATAGGCATTGTTTCTTAAATATTTAGTAGAGTTTATCAGTGAATGTATTTGAGCTTGGAATTTTCTTTCTAAGAACATTTGTAGCTATAAATTCAATTTCGATTAAGAACTATTCGGGTTATCTATTTGTCCTTGAGTGAGCTCTGCTAGTTGATGTCTTTCAAATAATTATTTCATTTCATCAAAGTTTTCAAATTTATGGGAATAGAATTGTTATTGTAGTTTCTTACTATCCTTTTAATGTCTGTAAGGTCTGTAGTAATATCTTCTCTTTCATTCCTAGTAATAGTAATTTGTTTTCTCTCTTTTTTTTCTTGATCAATCTGGCTAGGCATTAATCAAGTTTACTGATTTTCTTTTAGTGAATCAGCTTTTTGTTTCATTGTTTTATTCTTTATTGTTTCAGCAAATTTCTCTATTGATTGTCTATTTTCTATTTCATTGCTTTCCAGTAATGTTTATTATTCCCTTCCCTCTACATACGTTGAGTCCAATTTGTTCTCTTTTTCTTTTCTTTTCTTTTTTTTTTTTTGAGATGGAGTCTCACTCTGTCACCCAGGTTGGAGTGCAGTGTGCAGTCTCGGCTCACTGCAACCTCCACCCTCCAAGTTCAAGTGGTTCTCCTGCCTCAGCCTCCCAAGTAGCTGGGATTACAGGTGCCTGCCACTGTGCCCGGCTAATTTTTTTTTTTTTGTATTTTTAATAGAGATGGAGTTTCACCATCTTGGCCAGGCTGGTCTTGAACTCCTGACCTCGTGATCCGCCTGCCTTGGCCTCCCAAAGTGCTGAGATTACAGGCATGAGCTGCCACGCCCGGCCTGTTCTTTTTTTCTGTTAGTTGAAAGTTTAGTTTATTAACTTTAGATCTGTCCTTTTTTCTAACATAAGCATTTATTACTATAAATATTTCCTTAAGCATTGCTTTAGTTGTATTACACACATTTTAATAAGTTGCATTTTTATTTTAATATAAAGTATTTTCTAAATGCCTTCACAATTTTTCCTTTGACCCATTTCATATGTAGGGTGTGCTGTTTATTTTTTACATATTTGAAATTTTTTTCCAATAGCTTTCTGTAATTGATGTCTAATTTAATTCTGTTGTGGCCAGAGAATGTACTATGTCATATTTTGATTATTTAAAGTAAATGGAGTCTTATTTTATTACTCAGATTATGTTCTATCTTGGTAAATGTTCTATAGCAAATTCTGGTATTGCTGGGTAGAGGCTCCTATAAATGTCAATTCTAGTTGGTTTGTTAGTGTTGTTCAGTTTTCTATATCCTTAGCAGTTTTTTTTTTTTATCTCCTTGTGTCAATTACTGAAACAAGAGTACTTGTAGATTTCTCTTTTCAGTTCTATCAGTTTTACTACATATATTTTGAATCTCTGTTATTAGGTGCTTAATACTTATGGTTTTTATATTTTTCAGAGGAATTGGTCCTATTTTTTTATTTTCAAGAGTTTCTCTTTATTCTTGGTAGTATTTATTTTTGAAGTCTGCTTTGTTGGACAGAAATATAGCCACTAAAGATTTCTTTTTCTTACAGTTTGACGTGTATCATTTTTTTCAATCTTTTACCTTTAACCTATTTGTTGTGACTTTACATTTTCTGGGATTTATGGTAGACAGCATATGGTGGATCTTTCTGTTTTAAGAAGTCTGAAAATTTATGCCTTCTATTGAAGTGATTAGACCTTTTACATTTAACATAATTATCAATATGGTTGAGTTTAAGTTTACCATGTTTTAATTTATTTTCTATTTTTCACCTGTCTTTGTGTTCCTTGATCCTTTTCCCTCTTTTCTGTCCTTCTTTTTGATTGAGTAGTTTTAATATTTAATTTTATCTCCACTATTTGCTTATTTGTTTTTCTCTGATGATGATAATGATGATGATGATATTTGCTCTAGGATTTATGTGTAATGTAAGCACATTTCCTTTTGCCTAAAGAGCTTCCTATATTTTTTGTGGCGTTTTCTGTCTTGTAGAGCCAATTAATTATTACAGTTTTTGTTTCACAAAGTCAGTATTTTGCTTTATTTTTCAAATATATTTTCACTGGGTGTAGAATTCTAGGTTGACTTTTTGTTTTCTTTCAGCAATTTAATTATATAATTTCATTGTCCTTTGTCTTGTGTAATTTCTGGTGAGAACTCTGTTATCATCCCTTATTCCTTTGCACATAGTATGTGTTTTTCTCTGGTTCCTTTTGAGTTTTTCTTTTTAACACCCATTTTCAGCAATTTGATTATGATATACCTGTGTTATTTTGATTACTTCTTAGTTTATTATATTTATCAAGTATAGCATTTGTTCAGGTCCTTGAATCTTTGGGTTTATAGTTTTCTCTTAATTTGGAAAATGTTTAGCTATGATTTCTTCAAATTTATTGGTCTCCTTTCTCTCTTCTTTCCTCATTGGACACCAATTACACATATATTAGACCACTTTGTATTGTCCCACAGGTTACTGAGACTCTGTTCATATTTTTTCTCTGTACTTCATTTTGTATAGTTTTTTTATTGCTATGTAATCAAGTTCACTGATGTCTTTTTTTTTTTTTTTTTGAGATGGAGTCTTGCTGTGTCTATTTTAATCATGAATATCCCAACAGCTACCCCTCGATTGATGTAATTTTCCTAAAAATGAGGCCAATTAAGCCTCCAAACCCAGCCTGGTGTGCAGTAGCATGATCTTGGTACACTGCAGCCTCCACCTCCTGGGTTCAAGCAATTCTCCCTGCCTCAACCTCCTGAGTAGCTGGGATTACAGGCGCTTGCCACCAGGCCCAGATAATTTTTGTATTTTTTAGTAGAGATGGGATTTCGCCATGTTATGGTGTCTAATCTGCTGTTCTTATTTTGTATATTATTAAAATTTCAGATGCTGCATTTTTCATGTCTAGAAGTTTTATTTGGGTTTTACAAAATATCTTTCACTTCCCATTGCATTCCTATTTTCTTTACCTATTTTAGCACGTAGAGCAAATTTATAATGGTTACATTAATGTACTTATCTGCTAATTCCATCATTTCTGTCTTTTCTGTGTTTTTATCTATTGATGGATTTCTCTACTGGTTATGGGACACATTTTCTTGCTTTTTTGTATGTCTTTTGATGAGATGCGGACGTTTTCTTGTTGAGTTCAGGGTTTTGTTTCATTTATTTAACAGTGGTGGACTTTTTCTGGCAGGTATATAAATTACCTTTGGATTAGTGTGATCTTTTTGAGGTTCACTTTTAAGCTGTTTTAGAGAAGGTCTAAGTAGCTTTATTGCACAGCTAATTTAGCTCCACTTTTAAAGACTTACACTTCTGGGGTCTCTGTGGAATGCCTGTGAGGTCTCTCCAATCTGTCTGGGGAAAGCTGGACAATTTGCAACCCTGTGCGAGCTCTGGGAATTGTTTGTCTGATAGATTCTGATCACCCTTCTTCTGGAGGAGCTGATCTTGCCCAGCCTGGGGGAGCTCCATGTGCAGATTCGTATTTAGTCAAAGACTCAAGGGAGCCCTTAGGCAGATTACTGAAAGTCTTTCTGGACAGAGCTCCCTCCAGTTTGGAATTCTGCTCCTCAGATTCTAGTTGCTTTAACCTCCACAGCCTCTGACCTTCTCAATTCAGAGAGACTCCCAAGCTCTGTTTGGGTCTTCCCCACCTGCACCATGGCCTGGAACCAGCCAGTTTACTATCCAGGCACTAATCTGGGGTTCACCTCATTTGTTTCCTTTCACTCAGGGTCAACAGTATTGCATTGTCTTTTTTCCACTTTTTTTTTTCTTCCAGAAAACAGTTGTTTTATGTATTTGTCTGGTTTTCTAGTTGTTTATGGCAGGAGGACAACTCCTGTAGCAGTAAATCCTTTGTGGCTGGCAGCAGAAGTTCTTAGCAGTTAATTTTGAAAGAGGATTTTCTGAGTCCTTTATTATTGAAAAGCTCTCTTGTCTTCTTGGGAGATGGCAGCTGCTGAGCCAGAAGTGGCCCCTGCCCTCTGCAGGTGTGCAGAAGCCCCAGGCTCTAAGCAGGAAAGAGGCATCAGAAACTCTCCTGAGGAAGGCTGTGGTGATTTGTCTTTTTGAGGAGATGGAAAGTGAGCCATGGAGTTGCCACATTCAGATGAGTGGACTTTTCCTCCTTGAGTTCTGTAGGCTTTTACTTGATGCTTTTTAAGTGCTTAAGAATTTGGGAACACTGCAATAGAGGCAGAACATTTAGAGATGTGTCAGGTATAAAAACTGCCAGATACATTACTTTCTCAAGTGATTTCTCTCTCTCTCCTTTTTACGTTAAGGGGAAGAGGAACAATATGTTTTTCTTTGCAAAAGTGTTTGGCAGCACAGTATATTTGGAAAGTTTACTAACTGCAGAAAGGGGAGAATTAAGTTTTATTACATTGGCAAATGATGCTTAAATGCAGCTAGTACGAAACCCTCAAAGTTATCTTTGCCTGTTGGTAAGACCATAAGCCCTGGGTTTCCTGGGCTGAGTGTGTGTCCTGGATTCCTTCTTTACCGGCTGTTTGATCTTTTGGGCAAATGGCTCATTGTCTTTTCTGGTCTCGTTTGGCATGTCATTAAAATGGGACAATAACCACAACTATCTCAACGTCATTGTTGTGAAGGTTAAATGAGATGGTATCTACCAAGTACCTGTCATAGCATAAACGTTCAGCAAATGTTTGCTGATGTCACTACAGATACTGCTGTCCGTGGTCACGGATGTTCACTCACATCAGGGTGAAGTTTGATATGATTCCACAAATGGGGCAATTCTCACTGGCAACCCCAGCGGTTCCCAAATGCCTCCCAGGCCTGGCAGCTTCCAGAGCACTTGGTGAGCTCATTACAATACAAGTGTCTCAGACCAGCTGAATTAGAAGGTCTGGGGCATGTGTGTTTAACATGCTCTGTGGGCAGGTATCATCTACCACCAGGTTTGGAACCAGTGATCTACACGAAGTAAAATTTTCTTATTGGGTCAGTGTTTAATACAAGAGAAATTTGGAAAAAAGCAAATATTAAAATAATAATAAGTACCAGCATTGCATTGGTCCAAAAGATGTTTTATTGTACTGTTCTGGGCTTTAATGCACAGAATTACTATATCCAGCTATTAGGCATAGGTTGGACATGCTAAAATGTCAGGTGTCATGCTAATGTCAGGTGTTTCCTTTCCCTTTGCAGGGTGCCGTCTCATTTTGTTTTCTGCCTTTTTGATGGTTACCTTGAACCTGAGCAATTGGTAGATTCAGGTGAAGGAAGCAAGTGTGGATGATATTATTACAATTTCGGAGACCCATGTGTGTGAGGTAGCCTAGGAGAATGTTGAAGCTCTGTTTAGCATTTACCAGTCCCCATCTGCGGCAGATCTTGTGCTGGGCACAGGGACACAGAGAGAAGCTGCCATCTGGTGTTCAGGAGCTGATGGTCTGCCGAGGAGACTGGGTGGCTAAAGCTTCAGCAGGGCAGGGGCTGTGGGTCCTGGGGGTGTTCAAAACTGGGCTACTCTGGTTCCTTGACTGGCTACCACCCCAGCAGGAAGCATGGAGGAACTCCCCATGTGAGCTGAGCAGGCCTTGGATCCCCAGGCCTGGGGTGCTGTGTCTGGCCCTGACTGCTTGCTGGAAACCTGAAAGTGCTCCATGAGCACCACTGAGGCCACACTTGTTGCAAGGATGCACCGTCCTGTGGCCCTTTGCCTTCAGCCTCAGCCTGCAGCATCTGGCCCCTTTCTTGGCCACTGTCCCCTGTGGTTACTTCCCGGGCTCCCTGCCTGAGCATACTGGCAAAAGATTCCCTCATGTCGTTTCTTCCCAGGACCCTGCCCCTTGTGGCCTGAAGTCTGCAGAGTCACTTGGGCGTGACATTTCACCTGCCCCTGCTCTTGACAGGTGTCCCTGGTCCTCACTGACAGGTGAGAGTGCTCTTGCCCCCCTGGCCTGTCATGCGGCATTACTTGTGCTCTGGGGCACAAAGCAGCTCCTGCAAAAGACAGGCTCGTTCCCTCACCCAGTGTTTCCTGAGCACTTGCCAGCCTCCAGGAATCTTCTAGTGCTGCAGGTACAGGTGCCCTCACAATACGGCCTGTTCCCCCAGGCTCCTCGTCTCAGGGGCTCATGCAAATGGACTCAAGTGTGTGGTCTCCTCTGGCCTGGACCCATTGGCTGGGTGGCTGCGGATTCCTTTGAACTTAGTTCTGGACACGACCTAGTGCATCTGATTTCCAGGCCCTTGCTCTTCTGGGCCAGGCAGCCACACATTGTCCCTAACAGAGGTCCTTCCCTCATTTTAGACAAGTCCCCAGCCTGACCCTTGCCTTTCAGCCTTTCATCCCCCCAGTAACCGAGTCTGGCTCACCAGGGCCTGGCTTCCTGTTTTATTTGTGATGCCCCAGGTCTGATACGATGGAAATGCTAAACCAGCATTTGCATCGGGAAGGAAGAAATGTACCTCCTCCCCTTCTCCTGGTGCACCCAGCCCTTCCTTACACTGCCCCATGGGCACGTGGTGAGGTAGTGGGAGGTTGCTGCAGGGCCACCTAGGGTCATCGTTCCACACCAGCAGGAAGAAAAGCAAAGCCAGCACCACCCCCTGCTGTGCCCTCACCTCTCCCATGTGGAGGTCAGATCCTCTCGTGGGGAGCGGGGAGCCTTCGAATTTGTGTTTCATGGTCACAAGAGCCACATGGAAATGAGGTCTGTGCTGTGGTGATGGGAGACCTGGATCTGGGCTCTGCGTGTGCTTAACTGGATAAGCCAAGACAATTAGAGAATTAGGGTAACCAAGGGTTAAGGCATAAGCAAGAGAACGGCAAGTGCAGACAGTTCTAGGCAAGATAGGACAGCACACAGGCCAAGTCCTCACTCCCGGGGTGGGGTGGGGATGGAGGGGTGGGAGACAAGACAGAAGTCTCTACTTCAGCCTCTGATCTGTGATTAGCCTTGGGCCAAGTCTCCACTTCAGTCTCTGATTGGTTGTGGGCCAATCCTTCATAGGATGTAACCAATTGGAGGCCTCTAAAGTGTCCCTAGAGGTGTTACCAATTTTTTTTTTTTTTTTGAGATGGAGTCTTGCTCTCACCCATGCTGGAGTGCAATGGCACTATCTCTGCTCACTGCAGCCTCCACCTCTCATGTTCAAGTGATTCTCCTGCCTCAGTCTCCCGAGTAGCTGGGACTACAGGTGCCTGCCACCACGCCCAGCTAATTTTTTGTATTTTTAGTAGAGGTGGGGTTTCACCACGTTGGTCAGGCTGGTCTCGAACTCCTGACCTCAGGCGTTCTGCCCGTCTTTGCCTCCCAAAGTGCGGGGATTACAGGTGTGAGCCACTGTGCCCAGCCACCAGATTCTTTTAGCTTTATAAAAACCCTAAAGAACATTGTAATCGGGGCTCTTGAGCCGCTTGCTCTAACCTGCCCTTACTCTGTAGAGTGTTTTTTCACTTCAGTGAACCTGCACTTTCCTTGCTTCACTCTTTTGTTGCTTTGTTTGTGCGTCTTGTTCAGTTTTTTGTTCCATGCACCAAGAATCTGGACACCTTGCAGTCAAGATCTTCTATAGGGTAGCACTGCTGTGGGATGCATCAGGAGGTGAGGGTCGGCCGTGTCTCCACTGAGTGGGCTTGGCTGTCCCACCTGTAGGGATGTTGGGATAGAGCAGGCCATTCAATGCTGGCAGCCTGATTGCCTTACGTATGAGGGTTTTCTAAAGGGACAGAACTAATAGGGTAGGTGAATGTATGAAGGGGAGTTGATTGACTCACATGATCGCAAGGTGTGAAGTCCCACAATAGACCATGTGCAAGCTGAGGAGCTATGAAACCAGTCCAGTCCTAAAACCTCAACAGTAGGGAAGCCGATAGTACAGCCTTCAGTCTGTGGCTGAGGGTCTGAGAGCACCTGGCAAACCACTGGTGGTAGAAGTCCAAGAGTCCAAAAGCTGGAGAACTTGGAATCTGATGTTCAAGGGTAGGAAGCATCCAGCATGGGAGAAAGATGGAGTCCAGAAGACTCAGCAAGTCTGCTGTTTCCATGCCTGCTTGTATGCTGGCAGCTGATTATATGGTGCTCATCCAGTTGAGGATGGGTCTGCCTCTCCCGGTCCACTGACTCAAATGTTAATCTACTCCGGCTACACCCTCACAGACACACCCAGCAACAATACTTCACATCCTTCAATCCAGTTGACACTCAGTATTCACCATCAACCTTATTAGAAAATCTTCCATTAACTTTCCTTTATCTGATAGGTGATTGGGGATGTGAAATGGTGACTGGTGGCCACCTTTTTTCATTTTTCCTTTCCCTCTCTCCATAGAATCAAAACACCACTATCACACCTAAAATGTCAACAATAAATCCTTTCTACCATCCAATCAGAGTTCAACTTTTCCTGGTAGTCTCATGCTTCTTTTTTTTTAGTTTGTTTGATCCAAATGAATTTGATCCACTTCAACCACCTGGTATGCCTCTTCTCCTCTGTACATTCCTTCTTTACTTCTTGTTCTTTGTGTTCTTGTTCTTCGTTTCCTCCATCTCCATCTCCTTCTTACCCTCTCATACCCCTTAAAATTTATTTTTGAAAAACAAAATTTCACTGGTAGAGTCTCCCACAGTGTGTATTTTGCTGACTACATGCCTTGTAGTGGGGTGTGTGTGTGTGTGCGTGTATGTGCATGTGTATGTATGTTTAACATGTTTTCTCTGCATTTCCTATAAGTTAGTAATGAGATCTAGAGGCTCAATCACACTCAGTGGGTTTTTTTGTTGTTTGTTTGAGCAATAGGGAGTGGTGTGCACTTCCTTCAGGAGAACAGTGTCTGGTGATCTCTTCCTTATGATGTTGCAACCCATGATAGTCATTGCCCAGGTTCATTTGCTAGAGATTGACAAATGGTGATATTCTGATTAACTATTGTTGCTTCTTCCTTTATAAGATGTAATGCTTTTACAAAAAGAAACTTCTCATTGATTATTAGTTATACTATTCATACCAGGGATCAGATCTGATTCATCCAGGAAAGGCTGGGGAAATGCTTACTTCTTTCTTTCTTTTTTAAACCAGCTTTCAAAATAATGACTTGGTTCTCGAACATCCTCCAAAGGTGAACACTGAGTTTTTAAAAAAATCACTGCTCTGAACTCATGGATTTGAGTCATTTGATGTATTTGAGCTGCTGCACTGTTATCTTTATTGATTCTAAAATTGTCCCATCTGTGGCCTAGGGGACATCTTCCAGCTGGATTCTGAGTACATCTGACACGATCCCAATCTTTTTTAGCCTGTTTGCTTTCTGCTGAGACAAAATGTTCCAGGCACATCTCACTGAATCAGATCTTTTGCTGAGAAATGCTGCTTCGTATTAGTGGGAAGTAGCAGTACAGGAAATAGGGTAGTAGGAATGCTTATTGCTGCTAAGCTGCTCACTGTTTTTAGACTTTTTCAGTGGCCAGGTAAAAAGACACACAGATGATTTTAGAGATAAAGAAGTTATAGGTCAGGTGCGGTGGCTCACACCTGTAATCGCAGCACTTTGGGAAGCCAAGGTGTGTGGATCACCTGAGGTCAGGAGTTCAAAACCAGCCTGGCCAACATGGTGAAACCCTGTCTCTGCTAATAATACAAAAGAAATTAGCAGGGCATGGTGGAGCATGCCTGTAGTCCTAGCTACTCACGAGGCTGAGGCAGGAGGTAAAAAAAGAAGGAAAAAAAAGTTATAAATTCATACTTGTAGTTTCAATTAAAATGAAAGGCTATAGAGTTTTCACTTCATCTCTGCAGTGTTATATCTGTATCTGCTTTCTCCATGTGAAACCCATTTCCCTGTTACACCGACATAGTTGCTGATTTGCATCATCCATAGCACACACACATGTGCAAGTCGCAGGATCACACAACTCTCATCTCATCAGTCCCCCTCCAACCCCGCCAACTGCCACTAATGAGGGGATTCCTGAAATCAGTCTGAGTTTCTCATGGTGTTTTGTCCTTAGACTGTCTCCCACTAGGGATGTGTGATTATCTTACTGTGATTTAAAATTACTTGAAATAATTTCTCTCTAAGAGGGAATATCATTGAATCAAAACACAGCTATCTTCAAATGGTTCGACTTCTTGTTTTCTGAGACAGAGTCTCACTCTGTCGCCCCAGGCTGGAGTGCAGTGGCACGATCTCTGCTCACTGCAACCTCTGCCTCCCACGTTCAAGTGATCCTCCCACCTCAGCCTGTTGGGTGGGTGAGATTACAGGCACGTGCCACCACACCTGGCTAATTTTTTGTATTTTTTAGTAGAGACGGAGTTTCACCATGTTGGCCAGGCTGGTCTCAAACTCCTGACCTCAGATGATCTGCCCTGAGGCCTCCCAAACTGCTGGGATTACAGGTGTGAACTACTGCACCTGGTCCTCAAGTTTGAATTGTAGAGATTAATTTATAATTTAATTTAATTTGTAGATACATGGAATATTGACCTGTTTCTGAAGTCAAATCTATAAAACGAGATCTGTTTACAGAGTCAGACTTCTCTTCTTGTCTCCTCTACTCTGCCTTATCCTCCCAAAGGCTAGCCATTAAAATGATCTTTTCATTTATTATTTATTTTTATAATTTCAAATATAGATTTACATATTTTAAACAGTCTTCTTAAAAGAATGTATTATATGTATTTTTCTTAATCTTGCTTTTTTCTATCTGATAATACACTAGAGATCACACCATATCATTATATAGAGAAATTCCTCTTTTCTTTTTTATAGCTGTGTGGCACTTCGTTTTGTGAATATATCGTTGTTTAATTAACCAGTCCCCCATTAATGATTGTTTTAGTGAAATCCAGTCTTTTCCTATTAAATAGCATGGCACATATGTCTAACATGCACCAGGATAGATTTCTGAAGATGCAAAAGAATAATTACATGTGTAATTTTTCTAAATATTCCCATATTCCTCTACCCTCTAGAATGGTTACAGCAGCAACATGGAAGTTTTTAATTCTGTCATTCCTTTTGCATTTGCTGACTGTACACTGTCAATAAAGAAAATCTTGCCTTCGTTAACTGTTTGATTCACCTGAAACTAGAGTGCCATAAAAAAGGCAGGAGAGGTGCCTTACTCGAAAGAGTAAAGAGAGAGAGAATATATATCAATATTCTGACTGAGTTGGTGCCCTATCTGTCTTCGTAGGCGGTCAGTGAGTCTTTTTCAGCATTATTATGCATCCATGAACGTATCTATTTCTTGTAGTTTAACTTAAGTCGTTTATACTTTTAGAAACACACTTGTTATTGGGATAATTTTAAGTTTGCAGAAAGGTTGCCATGACAGCGTTGAGTCTGTGCACACTTGGCACAGCTTCCCTTCGTTGCCATCTCATGTCACCATGGGGCATTTGCCAAACTCATGAAAATAACATGGGTATGTGACTGTTAACCAAACTCCAGGCTTTGTTTGAGTTCCTCCAGGTCTTCTACCATTGTCCTTTTTTGAGGAATCCAGTTCAAGATACCACCTTGCAATTAATATTGATCTTTCTGACGTTCAAATCTTTCCTTAGTTGGCTGGTGAGGGTTCTATCTGGTCTGCTCATCAGGTAGATGAAATCCCAGTGGCTTCTGATTGTGTGTATGTGTGTGTATGCGTGTGCATATATGTATATGTGTGTATACACACGTGTGTGTGTGCACGCATGTGTGTGTGCAAATACATGTGTGTGGTGTGCTGGGCCAATGAAACATTCTCAAACTCATCTTGAATATTTCTTGCTCCAGACCTGATTTGAGCCATTTCTCTAAGGAGCTTTTGTTCTTTTTAGAGAGAAGTGGTAGTTAGAGATCATCATCTGAGTGCTGGGGTGCTCATTACTGTTGGATTTTCATTGTTTTAGGCCTTCAGTGAATGAAGATAGGCAATGTATACTTTTTGGAAAGAAAAAAATTATGAGCTTATACCGATAACAGTTCAAATGAAAAATTACAAGGTGTTAAATTCAATTACCCTGATTTTATGTTGGTTTCTCTTTTGCACTGAAAGCACAATGACTACCTTCCTAATTGTGTATAATAGTTATGCTGCTTATTATATACCCAGCCATGATCAGTAGAGACAAGCTAGATAATGCTGTGGGGACAAATGGCCCTTGAACCTCCATGAACTGCAGCCACAAAAGTTCTTCTAGTGCTCCTGCTCTGTGTCCACCTGAGTCAGCTATGGCCCTGCTTCTTGGGCTAGGCCCAGAGGCCTAGGCTGGTGAAGACTTTTTATTAAGTTTTCCATTTTTTCTGGAATTACTTTAAATAACCATATAGCATGGTCCATGGTCTTGGCAGAGATAAAACAGATGTAGTGAACTGGAACTTGACTTTTAGATTTCTTGCAACATTACTTCCATCCACATTTTTTTTTTTTTTTTTGGCTGCATCTGGTTACAAGGCCAATCCTGAGCGCAGCAGGGAGGGGACTTCTCATCTTCCTGCAGAAAGGGCCTGCAAATCACACAGCCAAGACTCCTGTCAAAGAGGAGTCCTGTCTTGGAGGATGCATGAGTTTCTTGTGGCTGTTGTAACAAATGACCATGCACGAGGTGATTTACGACAACAGAACTTTATTCTCTCCCAGTTCTGGAGCCCAGAAATCTGCAATGAAGGTATTGACAAGAATGTAAGATCCTCCATCAGGGAGGGCAGGGAATAGCCCACCAGAAAACTGACATTAATAAAAACAAGATGACTGCGTGCAGGTGAAGATTCCTTTTTGCTCACAGCCTTTCTCATACCATATGGGGCCGCGCAGCTGAGATACCTTGTTTCAGGTTTATTCACAGTAATTTTTCTCTGTGTGGTTGTGCCACCTACTTGATGTACCCTTAAGTTTTTTTTTTTCAGTTTATTTTTGGTTTTTAAAGATGATTATTTTTATTTTTTGTATTTTATAGAAAACATTTACCTAGTTCCAAAGGCAAGACATAAAATCAGGCATATTCAGAAAGGTTGGCCTCCCTCCCTATCCCTTCCTGTCTCTCCTCACCCCCACTCTATAGTGAATGCTTTTTTGTGTGTCGTTCGTTTTTGTTTTATCATTCCTTTGTTCACATGTTTGGAAATACATGTAAACCTGCACACGGGTGTCGTGCAGTAAACTGTAATGCGTCACCTTGGAGGATGCATGAGTTCCTTGTGGCTGTTGTAGCAAATGACCATGCACTAGGTGATTTACAACAGAACTTTATTCTCTCCTGGTTTTGGAGCGCAGAAGTCCGCAACGAAGGTATTGACAGGGCTGTGCTCCCTCTGCAGGATCTAGGGAAGACCCCATCCTTGCCTCTCCGCGGTTTCTGGTGGCTGCTGGCCGTCTCAGGCCTTGGCTGGCTTGCAGCTGCATCACTCCGATCTCTGCCTCCGCCGTCACATGGCCTCCTTCCCTGTGTGTCTGAGCCTGCAGATCTCCCTCTTCTGGGAAGGACACCAGTCACTGGGCTCGGGATCCACCTGAATCTAGCATGACCTCGACGTAAGTTGATTACATCTGCAAGAACTCTGTCTCCAAATTAGGTTACCGTCATCCGTCACAGGTGCTGGGGTGAGGACTAGCATATCTTTTCTGGGGGCACAGTTTAACCCTCAATAGAGAAGCTCTTGCTCCTAGCCAGCCATCCCACTTGTACACAGTGGTATCCGACTGTCGCCCTTTGAATTTCTCGGTGGGGCTGACTCACATGCTGAGATGTGTGGCCTCCTCAGCCCCTGGAATGATGTGCTCGGACTGCCTGTCAGCCTGGTTTGCGGAGTGACTCGTTGCAAATCTCTGGTGACCTTCCCCTTTGCACTGAGTTTAGAACTGTGTTTGTTTTGAGGGGAAGGAGATGATGATGGAGGTGTGGCCATTCATCAGCCATGGAGCTTCTCGAGTGTGTAGCCCTGAAGTCTGATCTGGACACAGACAGATAGAGCAGTGGCACTGGCCATTCTCTCACTCAGATTTTGTTAATAGCTCCTGGCCTCACTGTGCCAGGTCCAACCTGAACACAGCAAATGCATCCCTCCCCTCTAAGTTAATGCACACCGGCTGCAGCAACAGAGCCTTGAGAACGCTGCTTCTCTGAGGTCAAAGGGAGACCGTGTTAGGGGGTGTGAGAGTGGACTTAGAGCCTGGTGCACACCCAGCTCTAAGAGGGCAGCAGTTGGTAAAATAGGGTTTATAATGACTCATGCATTGCCCTGAAACAGTGCTTGTTAGTGGAGTTCATTCCAAAGGGACCCTGTTGTGCTTCTCCTTCTAGTGCTCACCCAGGAGCTGCCTGGGTGAATCGAACATTTACTCTTCCCGAAAGAAACATCACTGTGAAAAGGAGCCCTTGACAGTCAGAGGTGTGGAAAAGCAATATCTGTGTCATCTTCTGGTCTGAGTTCATGTGTCTTAAAACAGGTATCCTAGCAAACAAGGCTGATTTTCTTATTAAAACCCATGGCAAATTATTACTGGATATGATCTTGTTTGTGTCTCATTCTCTCCTGAAACCAAGGGAGTGATTTATTTTAGCTCCCACGAAAGGGCTTCCTGGAAGGGGCCCGCCCTGGCGGTGGCTGGCGGTGTTAGGAGGCGGATGTGTTAGGGGTACTCCAGGATAAGAACCTTGCGGGTCTGTTGGGAGATTTAATATGATTTTTTAAATCTCTTTTATTGATGCTGTCAATGCAGCTAACAAGCCGTAGGTTCTCCTAGCGAGAGGACTAGTTATTTTGAGCACCTTTTTGTACTAAGATGTTGTTTATGGAAATACTCTTTCATGTTTGGAAAATCATATTATTCCACTCCACCAACAAGGATGCATTTCAATCAGAATTTGAAACTGGCTGGTTATTGACAGCCTCTTTTTGTTCCTAATGGTCCATATACTTATCTTTCTAGAAATGATCTCAGCTGTAAGCTTGCATTACAGCACATGACTTATTTGACTGATGTTTGTCTCTCCCTCATCTATAAACCCTGAAAGGACAAGGTGATGTGTGTGTGTGTGTGTGTGTGTGTGTGTGTGTTTTCTCAGAATCATGTGCCTAGTGTCCACCATGGCGCCTGGCTGTGGGGATGCTTAAGAACTTTTGTGAATACGTAAAACAGTATCCCACAGCTCCACAATCCCGAGAGAGCCACAGGGCTGAGCATTTGCCTGTTGGCTTTACAAAAGCTCCAGGAAGGACCAGTTCCAGCACCCGACCCAGTGATCTATTTGCAAAACTGATACACATGAGTATCAGCATAGACACTGTTTAAGACAGGTTCTGTCAAACTATAAGAAAATCACATGAAAAATATGATAGTTTTTATTCTCCCAAAGGCTTGTTTTTCTCTTAACATGAGATTTCCCCCTCCTTTAAAAAATATCAACCTATTAAACGTAGCTATGTAAAAATTGCTTGTTCAGAACTTCATAAGCTACAAAATGTATTATTGCAATCTGTAGTTATGTAATAAACAGGCTTGGAACTATGTAACAATTCCCAGTATGAAATAATCATAAAATCCGATATTACTTTTTCCCGGCATAGCCTATATTTTTTAATAAACTGTCACTTCTTCTGAACTTGGCAAACACCAAATTTCCTTTGCAGCCTGAGTTTTGTGCTTTGTCTCATCTTGAACATAACAAGCAAGGGATGCATCTTATCTTCCCCGGTGAATTGCCCAGGGATTTGCAGTGATAAACAAGCTGGCTTTTAAGTTGGTCTGAACATTTAAGAACTGTCCAAATGCTGACTGCTTCTTGGGAGAATGTGAAGTTATGGATACCCAAGCCGTGATGAGCTCCAGCTGTCACTCCTATCTTTGCATGTGTCACAGGCTGCCTCTGAAAGGCACCCAGTTGCCAGTGGCTGTGGCTGTGTCCTGTGGCCGGGCACGCTCTTCTTGCAGCTCCCAGTGTTCCCAGCACCATAGTCTGTGGGGCTGTCTGTGTGCTGGTGCCCCCAGGCACCACAGTGCAGCCCAGGGGGACGGTACTTCCTGCTTCTCATTTGCTCTTTACCAATTTAGAAACATAGTTTAGAGGGGTGGAAAAGGGACATTAGAGAGGGCTTCCTGAGATGCCTAAGGCAAGAATAGGTTTCTTTTTTGAGGAGAATGGACTCATCCTGCTCCTGGCTCCCAGCCCCCACTTGTTCTCTGATGGTGGAGGTGGCTGTGCATGGCCATGCAGATGAATCCCACAATTATTTCCCCACCTGGGGGCAGCAGGACTTTAGGATGGAGACCGGCTCCACATTTTACACTTCAGTTTTACATCTTTTCTTTCTAAGTCAAAATGTTTGCTCTGCCCTGTGGAGGGCTGTTTTCTTATCAAGAGCCTCCCTTGGTGCCAAATGGAACTCCTGATGAGATTTGCAGGCTATGGTCCCATTGTTGGAGGGCGATGATAGTAAAGGTACTAGCCCAAGGCCAGCCCTAGGGGAGTCTGTGGCTGTGGAAGGACCTGGGTGGGAGTCACCTACCTCCCGTGCGTGGGATTTGGAAGCCCCTGTGGCAGAGCACCAAGCCACATTCTCCAACAGGGACAAGGTAGACCTTCTGTCTTCCTCTCCTTCCTCCCTTGTCTCTCTTGATTGGTTCAGGACTCCAGATGGAGATCAGCCCCCTCAATCCCTTAGTCAAGTAGCCATCAGAAGACGGTCCCTGAGTGTGCCATTCAGCAGAAGGCAGGGTCACTGATTGGTCCCTGAGTGTGCCATTCAGCAGAAGGCAGGGTCACTGATTGGTCCCTGAGTGTGCCATTCAGCAGAAGGCAGGGTCACTGATTGGTCCCTGAGTGTGCCATTCAGCAGAAGGCAGGGTCACTGATTGGTCCCTGAGTGTGCCATTCAGCAGAAGGCAGGGTCACTGATTGGGTGAGGGGGTTCAGGGAAAGGAGAGACCTGGGGTGTTCCTGGGAGTTTGTGTGGGAGGGGAACGTTGATGTTGCAAACCCCAGGCAGAGAGCAGACCAGATCAAGATGAATTTACCTTTTAGAGCAGAACAGTCAAGCTTTTTAAGGACGGACGCAACAGGAACTGCAGATTTGAAATAACGTAATTGAAATAAGGTCACATTCTGAGGTTCCAGGTAGACATGAATTTTGGAGTACACTATTCAAACTGCACACCTTTAGATAATTATGAGTTATAGGACCCCATGAATGGCAGGTGAACATTTTTCCTCTATATGTTATTTCAGAGAAAGCCACAATGCACTTTTTCCTAGTTAATGAGGGAAGAATGGAATTGTCTGGATCTCACCTGTATTTGTTTTCTGAATTGACTCTAAATCCTGCAGCTGGACTGTGCCTGAGCTCCATGGGGCCCACAGGGCAAGGCAGCTGTGTTGGTGCACAAAGCAACACCATCCTTCAAACTTCGGAAACTCGAATAATGTCACAGATGAAACGCGGGCTTTTGGTTCTGAAAGACGACACGACTGTCACACTCAGCGGGCGGGAATGCTCCAGTCCTGGTTCTCCTTGGCACATGCGTTGTTCTAAGCCCATGCACGTGGTGGGGAGCCCTGCGCTGTCACCTTTCCTCAGTCCTGGTTCTCCTTGGCACATGCGTTGTTCTAAGCCCATGCACGTGGTGGGGAGCCCTGCGCTGTCACCTTTCCTCAGTCCTGGTTCTCCTTGGCACATGCGTTGCTTTAAGCCCATGCACGTGGTGGGGAGCCTGTGCTGTCACCTTTCCTGGGAAACGGTGAGTCATCCCCACCACTCTCTCTATCCCAGCACGGAAATCCACCCGAGGAAGTGAATGGAGTCAGCGGTCCTAAACTAGCAACTTTGCAGGTCATTTCCGTGGACAAGATCCTGTGCTCCCCTAGACAGAGTGCTGTGGGCCCCACTTTGGCTCATCTAGTTCACGACTTTGCACACACAGATGTGCTCAGCAATGTTTGTTAAACAAATGAATGGTTTAGTTTTTTTTTTTTTTCACCAGATTGGTAAACAATTCAGACCTTTCGCAATTTAGGAACAGAGTATAAAGCCTCCCTCCCGTTGCAGACTTGTAGCATCTCCTGAGAGGCAAGCACAGTCTGTGGTCCTGGGTGTCATTTCAGATACATGGCAGCATACAAAGGCACACACGCTTGCACACGTGTGTAAACTAACGAGAACATGCACACACATTCCTCTTCTGCTGCTTGCATTATCCGCCCGACGTGTCTTGGAAATTGTTCTATGTTTGCACTTGGAGATCTACACCCTTCTACTAACAGGCTGCCTAGATTCACGGTAAATGGAAGCACCATGATTTATTTAACAAGTCCCCTAGTGGCAGTTTCTATAAATTGCTATTTCAAACCACCACACAATCAGCCTAATGGTGCCCACATCTTGGTGCCTGCAGGCAATTGTTTCATGATATTCAGTCCAAGGACTGAAATCATTGGGTCCGAGGCCAGGTGCACTTACAGTACTGGTGGATCTTGCCAAAGTGCTCTCCAAAGAGAACATCCCTGCATATGGGTGCCCGTTCACAGTGCCAGAAACAACACACCAAGGGACCCTTTCCTGTTCTTGGCCATCAGGACAGCTGGTCACCACAGCCTTCTATGGAGGGCTTATTTGATGGTTTTGTTGATGCTTTGAAAAATGGGTGTTAGAAATGGTTTCTCTTTAGAATTTAAATTACTTTAAACTACTAGTGTTTTGTGTGTCTTACACTGAGTTTCAAATGAAATAACAGGTAGTTCCCGCGGCCACTGACTAGCACATAATTAATATTCAATAAGTGTTGCTCTACTTCTTTTGCCCTTGAAGGACAATGGTCCAAGGCTATTTTCCAGAGAAAGGAGACAGTTGATTGATGTGTGTTGGGGAAGGTGTGGGACCCTCGCTGAGGGTGGGGGCATCACGGCCTCGGACTGGGTGACTTCCTGATTCACAGACAAGCAACTGAGGCCCAGGGGGGGTCTGGGTGTCCTCTTGGGGTCATACCTTGGGAGTGGCAGAGCCAGATTCTACCCCCAGCCTCTGCATTCACTCTGCTGTAATGATTGCCTAGCTCCGGAGCAGGGCCCCTTTGCTGGAAGCGAGGGCTCTATGGAAAACGGTGTGGACGCTGCTCCCATCTGTGTATGTGTGTGCAGATCTGCGTGTGTGCACAGGTGTGTAGATGTGGCTGCAGAGCCATCAATCACCCTGTGGGAACTGTGTAAAGAACGTGCATAGATCTCATGTAAGCTCCGAGTTCTGTGTCTATCTTTGACCGCCTGCCCTAAAGGCCTCCATGTTGTTTACAAATTATTCCAGCAAGGAAACAGAACTGGAAGGAAAGTCATGTACACACCCCATACATTATTAATACAGCACAGAAAAACTGAAAAAGCAATAAGATCTTTGGAAAAGTAATTTTAGCTTTGATGTGGCCACATAGACTTTAGAGGGGAAATAGGGTCATTTTATACCAAGTTCTCTGAGCTTCAAATGAGGCAGAGAAATTTATAATGAAGCCCAAAGGAAACAATTTTGACAAAAGCTCAAACCTGTATTTTCCCCATTATTAAGTGGATCTCTTCCTGAAGAATAAAATATTTGGTAAAAATATTTTTCTTGTAAGTGCTCTCACCAGCGTGGGGAATTCTTGAATGACAGCTGTGAGTCCTGCCCTCTCTCCAGTGCAGGAGGCCCTGGACTTGCTGGTCAGGCCCCATCCCCAGAGGAGGGCAGCCTCCCTGCCTTCCGGCCCCAGCTGTCCCAAGCCAAGGGGTAGGGTCTACTCGCTGTCTGTTCCTAGAAGTATTTGGCTTTGGAACTCTCATGTATATAAAACCATTCTTGGTTTACTTGCTGAATGAAGATCCAGTGGGATTTTGTTGAAGCCCAGCACTTCTCTATCGTATACATGCTAAATAGTCACAATTCCTGTGGCTGTTATGGCAAGTTATTGCAAACTAGGCTTATGGCAACATACTCTCATCTCATGGTTCTGGAGCCAGAATTCCGAAGTCAAGATGGCGACAGGGTCATCCTCCTTTTGAAGGCTCTGGGGGCAGATCCTTCCTTGCCTCTTCCAGTTTCTGTTCTTGTGGCTCCTGGAGTTCCTGGGCTTGTGACCACATGGTTCCAGCATCTGCCTTCATGGTCACAGGGCATCTATCCCTGTGTATTCTGTTCCATGGTGTGTGTCCTGTCCATTGTGGGGAGCAACTTTCTGGGGCTGGTGTTGTGCAGACGGTAACAGTGATTTACCAAGACAGTTGTAGGTAAAGAAAGGCAGATTTATTAGAGAAAGTGAGAAAATACATTGCAAGAAAGCAATGGGCAAGTCAGCAAGAGAGGAGCTGACTACCTGGAGACAAAGGCTTGCTGGAGATTTAATAGGATGGTGCTCGTGCTGGAGACAGCTACGTCAGTACTGACAGTGCCAAAGTTGCAGTGTGGTAACTTGCATTTTTCTATCAGCCAGGGATCTGGTGATAGCTGGGCACAGGAAGATTGTGCGTCATTTGCCCAGGAGGGATACGTGTCCTGGGCCATGAAGAAAGGCAGACATAGCTTATCTGCCTTTTCTTCTTGCTTTTCCCTGGTCCCACCAGCCTAACTCCTTTTCCTGAATTAGGACTCCACACTTTCTTCTTCTTGTGAGGACCCCAGTCATTGGATTTGGGGCCCACCCTACCCTATTAGGACCTTACCTTAACTAATTGCATATGCAGTGACCCTAATAAGTTTCCAAATAAGGTCACATTCTGAGATTCCAGGCGGACATGCCATGAGTTTTGGGGAGACACCATCAAGCCACTATACTAAAGTAAATATTTGCCTTAGAGACTGATAAACTAGGAAAAATATTTTGTATGCACAGTTCCTTGAAATTAAGGAATTTTGTTGTCTCGAATGAAAACACTATTGCCTGACTGTGTTGTTTCAATGTTACTCCAGCAGACATTGCAAATATGTGACCAATGGAAGAAGCCAGAGAGGCTTGGGAGTTGTGAATTGGAGTCAATCATTCTTCATTTCCCTGGTCCTTAGAGCTACAGCACTTTATGCCAGTGAACATAATGTTAGATCGGGCCTTGGCATTGGCCCTGTGTTAATTATTTCCTCACCTTTTGTTCCTGTTTTTAATAAGTTGCAAGTACGGCCCATTTGGGTCCACTGTAGCCGTTGACTCCATACAGGAACCCGTTTTCTTGCTATGGGGCCTGGTATGCAGGGCCCACCTCTGTCCTCCTTGGCATAAATGCATGAGAGTTGCTGACCTTCAGCATCTGGGCATGGCTCTAACTGGCCAGCCAGGCCACCTAGTCCTGCCCCCAGCAGCTTGTGAATGGCCTCCCTGTGCTTTTAGGATGCACGGGTGGATGCGTGCCTTAGTGATGTCAAATATTAGATTTTAATCCTCAAAACCCAGAGTTGAGGATCCTTTTTTGCTATTTCACTTTTGTTGTATAATCTCAAGATTATTTTCTTTGTTTTTATGACCAACAAGGCTTTTCTTCAACCATCGTTTCATAATACTGAATTATAGTAGTACAAATAATACGACATTCCACATGCCCAAAGCCTATCGGAGATGAAAGAGATTTTTATGAAGTCAAGGTGGGCAAGAGACTGTCTCTGAGTGAAAGCTTTGTTGTCAGAGCAGGGAGGAGATGGAAGAAATGGAATGAAGTCAGTGTGGGAGAAGGAGGCTCAATTTGCCTGTAAGTCCTGCAGCTCTGCAACCCATGGCCTTGCACAAAGTTCCGAGAGGCTCTTGGCTGCTTCTCTGGGGACACTGGTGCCTTTCTGCATCATGCTCTGCTCCCTTCCTGAGGCAGGACAATGGGGGTTAGTGGCCAGCGTCACTCCAAATCCGTGCCTTAGGGAACCTCGTGAGGCTGTGCAGCCATTTTACACTGCCCAATGAAGCTCCTGAAGAAGGTAAGAGTTTGGGATTTTTTGCTTCTGAGCGAAATCAGAACATTCCAGTATGCAGTCACTCCACTGGAATTTAAAAATATGTCAGTTGTGTAAAGTTTTCATAGGCACATGTACACATGCATAAAAACAGAAAGAAACTTAGAGAAGGGAAAGGGAACTTTTGATGTATCTTAATGTTTAATTTTTGGAATAATTTTTTAAAGAGACAGGGTCTTGCTCTGTTGCCTGGGCTGGAGTGCAGTGGTGCGATCATAGCTCACTGCAGCCTTGACCTCCTGGGCTTAAGGGACCTCCTCTTGCCTTGGCCTCCCAAAGCACTGGAATTATAGGCATGAGCCACGATGCCTGGCCACTTTTAAAATTGTTTAAATCAAAGTAATAAACATATGTGGTTTAAAAGTCAAATGACATCACCAGGCTGATCACCCAAAACAGCAGCTGCTCCCTGACCCTCCTCTCCCACTTTGATTCTCATTGTGAGAAGAAACCACCCTAATCCTTTTTGGCTCTTTCTCCTGAAATTTAAGTCTCTACATCTAACAATGGGCTTATACTTCTACTTTTGATTGTTCGTTCTTATTCTGTTTTGAGTATCGTCTACTGACTTTCCGTTGGCTCCCATTATTTGATACTTTCTTCTTTTTCTTTGTCCCCTCTTTCTGGAATTTCTATTGTTTGAATGTTGGACCCCCCTAGACAAGTCATCTAATTTCTTTTGTTTTTAAACCTCCTATTTTCTCTCTCTGTCTTTTTATTAGCATTTTCAGGATATGTCCTGAATTTTACCTTTCAAGCCTTTGGTGCTTTTTCTTTAATTCTGAGATCACACTTTTAACGTTAAAGTCCTCTCCCCTATCGTCTGGATGTTTTAGAGACTCCTGTTCTTTTGTGGATGCAGCGAACTATCTTTGGCAGGCTGTAGGTCACAGCTCTGCTCTGTTCTTACGGTGTTCCCACTCTGACCTCTGCACATGCCTGCATGCTATGAGTTTCCTTTCCTTCTTTGTGCTTTCTCCTTGACTTGGTCTCTGGCCTGGGACTCTTCGTGGCACAGTCCTAGATGCGGGTTGCAGCTTTGTGCAGAGTGGCCCGTTCTCCAGGTGGAGACGGTGGGGCCTGCTCACTTCACAGAGAGGCTCCGGGTGTCTCTGTCTGAACTTTCTTCCTGGGTCCCTAGAGAGGCCTCCTCCCCCTCCTGCTTAGAGGGTGTCTTAGTTGGCTTCAGCTGCCATAACAACCTTCAACAGTAGGAATTTATGTCTCTTGGCTCTGGAGGCTGGAAGTCCAAGATCAAAGTGCAGCAGGGTGGGTTTCCAATGGAGGCCTCTCTTCCTGGCTCGCAGAGAGCACCTCCTCACAGTGTTCTCGCCTGGCCTTTCTGCTGTGCATGCATCCCTGCCATTTTCTCCTCCTCCTCTAAGGACCCCAGTCCTAATGGATTAGGGCCCCACACTTAGGACCTCATGTCAACTTAATCACCTTCAAGGGCCTACCTCCAATCACCGTCCCATGGGTGGTTAGGGCTTCCACCTGTGAATTTTGAGGGACATGATTCTTCCCATGTCCTGGGATGTAAGGTGGCTGTTAGTGGTCAGTGAGCCCAGGCGGGGCTAAGGGAATGCCGGCTTTCACCGAGTCCCCCGACATTTATTCCTCTCCCATGTTCAGCTGGGTCCCATGTCCTGGAGTCGAGAGCCTGCCCGGTTCTGCCTCCCCAGCAAGTCAATCTCTGTTTTCTCCTGCCAAGGGTGGGGTGGGGTGTTGTCTGAGTCTGGTCTCGGTGGGGTCTGGACTGCTCCGTGTGCTCCTGTCACTACAGGTGCTGTTCGCAGGTATGGCCTGTGCTCATCCTCAGAGCAGCAGGTACTTCCCATTCCCCCACTGGGGAGTTTCTGGGTCCTGCACCCCTTTTTTCACCAAAGCCTTAGCTTCAGCTTTCTCCGTTCCACGAAGTCCATTCCCGCCCCAGCCTGCCTTCCAGTCTCAGTGCCGCTGACCTCGCAGGCCTGCAGCAGTTTCTTTCTTCCCTTTGTCCTCAGAGGGCCATCCCCTGGGTCTTCCTTTGCAGTCATTTTCTGGGCTTCGGGTAGGGACAGAGAAAGCAGTGAGTGTTTGATCTGCCTGTCTGCTTGGAAGTTCAGTAGCACCTGAGACTTGAGTTCTTTGGGCATCAGTGAATGGAGAGCCATGGGGGCAGGCCTGCGGATACAGCAGACTTTACTGTTTTAATTCTATGATCTAAGAAAGTAGTATCCATTGGCATGACTCCATCCACAGCACAACACTCATGGACTCCAGTCCAGGGAACCCCTCCAGTTCCCACCCTTGGCACCTGGCCTGGCCTCCCACCCTTGGCTGCTCCTTCCCCACCTTGACTCACCTCTGCCTCGCCTCTGCCTCCCTCCGCCTCCTCCTCTCACTGCCGTCTTCCCACAGTTTCTCTCTCTTGGGCTCAACCTCAGCCCCCGGTGGGCCCTGGAGCAGTATTCCAGCTCCCCAACATCTTTTCTTGCAGAAAACTCTGGATGTTTGGCCCTCAGGACAAGAGTTAATGTTCAAATGATGGGTTTATTTAATTGAAACATGCTGAAAATATTCTGTGGAAGTAAGTGCTACTGAGAATTTAGGAATTTCCAACAATGAAATAGTAGTATCTGCTTTATTTCTGAATGGATGGAATCTGGAAAGATTAAACAGAAAAAACCACATTCTGGCCTGATTTTGTGTTACCGTCTGCTATAGATTTTGAAACAAGTTGAACTATTTTTTGCACGCACGTCTAAGTGTCTGTCTTGATCAGACAGGAGCTTCCCCATAGTCTTGCTTCAAGTGGACGTTCCGTTCTGCCTCAAATTCAACACTACTGCCTCCTCTTTTTCTTCTTTTCTGTTGTTTAAGCTCATATTTTGACCTGAATTCCTTGCCTCGTCAACTATTAAATAATAAAGTAACCCAAATGGGAACCCTTCTAATTATTTCCTTAAACTTTTATGGGTAACGTGTGTGAGTTGAGCAAAGCGCTACGGGGGAACGACCTTCCCACTTCGGTGTAGCCCATCCTATGATGAGCCTAATTAATGCCAGAGTCCATAAAAGAGTTGCCTGTGCCTCATAAAACTTGGAGAAGACATAAAAATCTCCCTTGTGCCATGGGTTGCCATGGTTACCATTTGAGAAACACTTTATTACAATTCCCAGCCCCTTCCTTTCCTTGCCAGGGTAATCCATCGATTTGTGGGTCTCAATGTGCCCCTGACGGGCCTGTCATTTCACCCTGCTGAATGCCTGGCGTTGCCTGGAGGTCAGAGGCAGGGACGCAGGGGCGTGGCTAAGTGCAGGTACATGGTCATGATCATGGGAGCACCTCGGGGAGGGGTGGAGGGTCAGGCTAGATGGGTTAATGACAATGCTCTGGTGGATGAGCGTTAGATGGCGGTTCGCTGACCATCAGAGCCGGCCATAGCCTCGTCAGCCACAGGTGGGTTGCGGGGGGCTGTGGAGTGGTGAAGATACACACTTGCTGTTGAGATACCCACACTGCTTTTCCTTGGGAGACTGAGGCCCGTGGTGGAGCCCTAGGCAGGAAGTACAGCCGTGCCCAGAAAGTGATTTCTGTCTCAGTCTCTGAGTGAGAGGACAGCTCCCAGTGCCGGAAAGAACATGGGGCAGGGCCTAGTGACCCTCTGGGGGATGCCAGGGAGGAGTCTTGGCCCTGGGGAGCAAGGTCAGACTTAAAGATGTTCCACCCACCTAAGACTGTGACTCCTCCAGTTCCCACCCTTGGCACCTGGCCTGGCCTCCCGCCCTTGGCACTTGACCTGGCCTCCCAGGCTTGGCTGCTCCTTCTGTGCCTTGACTCACCTCTGCCTCCTTCTACTTCCTCCTCTCACTGCCGTCTTCCCACAGTTTCTCTCTCTTGGGCTCAGCCCCCGATGGGCCCTGGAGCAGAATTCCAGCTCCCCAACAGGTCCTCAATTCGGGTGTCCCCTGATCCTCAAACCCACAGAGTCCAAAACAGGGCTGCTGCTGTCCCATGACCTCCCCTCCTCTTCCACCCCGGGGTTCTTCCTTGCCTCTGGCTTATCCACTTCCATGGCTGGAGCCATCAGCTCCTGGGGGCCTTACCCAGGTCCACTTGTTCCCTGGTCTTCCCCCTGTCACTCCCCCCCTACAAATATGCCTTGGTTTCCACCTATGAAGGGTGCTTGACTTCTTACCTTTTTAAATTTTATTTCCACTGTGCTGGTGTATTAGTCAGTTCTCATTCTGCTAATAAAGACATACCTGAGACTGGTAATTTAGCAAGGAAAGACATTTAATGGACTCACAGTTCCACATAGCTGGGGAGGCCCCGCAATCATGGTGGAAAGCAAAGGAGCAGCAAAGGCACATCTTACATGGAGGCAGGCAAGAGCGTGTGTGCAGGGGAACTGCCTTTTACAAAACCATCAGATCTCATGAGACTTATTCACTATCACTAGAACAGCATGAGAAAGACCCACCCCCAAGATTCAATTACCTTCCACTGGGTCCCTTCCATAACACGTGGGAATTATGGGAGCTGTCATTCAAGATGAGATTCGGGTGGGGACACAGCCAAACCATAGAGCTGGTCATACTGAGGTTTTGTGTATGTGATTCACATGCAAAGATACTGGAAACCTTTGAAAAATGGGGAGGGAAGGGGGAGTTATTACTGAAGACCAGATGCAAAGAAACAGAGCCTAGTTTGTGAGTCACTGGCCTCAGGGACTGAGTCTCACCGAGGCTGGCCAAGGTCCAGGTGCTCATTGCACTGTCCCAGCCGTGCCAGCAGGTGCTGGCTCTTGTGTGGTTGGCATTTCCTGGTTGGCGTCCTTGTCTAGGTCAGTGGTCCCAGCCTAAAGGTCAACAGAAAGACGGTTGTGAAGGATGGAAGGCTTGGGCTGCTGGATTCACAGATCTAGGCTTTGATCCCAACTCCAGCCTTTAATAGCATTGAGACGGTAAGCCAGTCCCACTGCCTCTCTGCGCCTCAGGTCATGGTAACATGTGCCCCACATGCTGTGTGAAAGTTACACAGACAACCCGTGGTGGAAAGCATCTGGACAGTGCCTGACACATGGCCTCCTCCACTAAATTATGTGCTGCTGTTATTATTGTTGGTTTTAAGATTGGGGTTGCATAGTAGTAACTTTGGCCTTGGGTTTGCCCTGCACGTTTGGGCGACGCCAACCAACAGTGATGAATCTTCAGTTTTCTGGAGCACGAGGAGAGAACAGTGAGGCATCATCGCCCTCTTCCTGCCAGAGGTGCTGTGGGAGGGTAGTGGGAAGGGCTGGGACAGAGGTCATCTGACATAGAACGCTCCCGCACAGGGAAACGTGCCCCCGGCTGTTTGTCCTCGGGGGAGAAGCAACCTGGGCGTGCTCTCCGTGCTGGGCAGGGCCACGTCCCTGGCTGTTTGTCCTCGGGGGAGAAGCAGCCTGGGCGTGCTCTCCGTGCTGGGCAGGGCCACATGTCCGGCTGTTTGTCCTCAGGGGAGAAGCAGCCTGGACGTGCTCTCCGTGCTGGGCAGGGCCACGTGTCCTGGGCACCAGGCGGGGAGGACACGGCGATGCCACTCCCAGGGCAGAGCCTTGGGGAAACTCAGTGTGGAGGAGGCCTTTTGGCCAGGTTGGTTTGGGAGGGGAGGCGGGTGAGAGGAGGGAGCCCTGACCTGGGGATCCTGCCGGGAACTCCAGAGGAGGGAGGTGGAGGGAGGGCTTTCCTCAGGAAGCTGCAGATGGAGACGGGGCTGGAGGAGGGGAGGTGGGCATCGCTGGGAGCGCCTGGTTGGGCCAGGCCATGCTTGTGCAGCCACGCTGGAGTACCAGGCACGGCCGGGTCCTGAGCACTGTGGCCACTGTGGTGTGGCGGCTGCCCTCTCTGCCCTCGTGACCTGTCTGCTGTACGAATGGCCTTCCCCTCCCCTCCCCCAGAACAGCAACACAAAACAGATCAGAGACAAGTCCACAGCCAAGCCGGCTTGCCCCATGTTTCTGGAGGGAATTTGAGGCTCTGGGTAGCTGTGGTCCTGCGCAGCAGTGACAGATGCTGGTGAGGTTACTTGGAGGTTTTGCAAAGTCCGGCGGTGAATTTTGAATCATGGGAGGGGAGGGTTGGTTCTACTCATTATTGCTTCCATGTGAAGTGTTTGTCGTATTTGATCTTCAGCACTGCGCTTAGGGCTTTACGGAGATTATCTCTAATCCTTACCACCCTGGAGCTAGAGGATCTTCCCTGGGGATAGATAGGGAAACTGAGCCTCCAGGATTGTCACAGCCACAGTCAGGAGCAAAGCTGCTGCAGGTCAGTGTCGACTCAGCCTCCGTCCCCTGCTGGGATCACACGGACAGAGAGGCCTCTAGGCCGGACATGCTCCCAGGGCTACAAACCTGAAGTTCCTCTACCGACCCAATCTGCGTGGTCCCTTGTGACAGCCACGAGGCACATGTGGCTGCTATATTTAAATGTATTAAAATGGAGTAAAATTAAAGATCCGGTTCCTCAAATGCACCAGCCACGTTTCCCGTTCTTAAAAGCCCCGGGCAGCAGTGGCTGCCAATTCCGGACACCACCGAGGGAGGATGTTTCTGCCATTGCAGAAAGCTCTGCCTGGCTGTGCTGCACCAAATGGCTTGTACTTATTATCTGAAAGGAGTCAGTTGTTTTTAAAAGATCTCCTCATTCTCAGAGAGCTCAGGGTTTTCTAAACAGTTGGCTGAGGATGTGTGAGTGGCGCGGGCTCGTGCCAGCTTTCGGTGCTCGGGGCCTTCCCTGTGGCCCCTGCCCTGACTTTGTTTTCAGTCCTGAGGCTCCCTCTGGACACTGTTCCTCCCCTAGTGCTCACTGCAGTGTCTGGGCCCAGGTTGGCGTGGAGTCGGCTTTGTTCCTTGCAGACAGGAAAGCGCTATAAGCTTCTATTTTAAGTTTGGTTTTATAAAATGCCATCGGATGTGAATTAAAGCAGAGTTCGCATTTCTGTGTCTCTAAAATTGGTGTATGTGTGTTAGCTTCCTTTAGCTGCTGGAACAGATTACCAAGCACTTGATGGCTTGAAACAACATGTATTTATTCTCTTATAGTTCTGGAGGTCAGAAGTCTGAAATTACCTCCTCTGAGGCAAAAGGTGTGGGCAGGGCGTCACTCCCTCTTGGGGCTCTGGGAGAAGCTGTTTCCCAGCCTCTTCCATCCTCCACTTGGAAGCACTCCTTGCAGGCCTTGGCTTGGGGGCCCTTCCTCCACCTCCAGATCCTGCAGTGCAGCAGCAGAGCATCCTGTTGCAGTCATCACATTGCTTTTCTCTTCTATCTCAAATGTCCCTTTGTCTCTCTCTTATAAAGACACACATGATTGCATTTAGGGCCCACCTGGATACTTTGGGATAATCTCCCCACCTCAAGATCCTGCATTTGTCACCTCTGCAAAGTATCTTGTGCCATATAAGAAACAGGCACAGGTTTCAGGGATTTGGATTTGGACATCTCTGGGGGCCATTAGCTGACCAGAGGTCATGAAGAGAACTCCCTGGCTGGCAGCGTAGAGTGAGGGTTGAGAATTCCATTGCTACAGAACAAACCACCCCGAAACTGGAAAGCTGAAAACAGCAGCCACTCATTTCTCCCTGGGCTGCAGGTGCACTGGGTGGTTGTCCGTGCTCTGGGCCTGGCCTGACTGGGCTTGCTGTGGTGTCTGTGGACAGCTCATGCATTGGCTGGGGGTTAACCGGTCTAGAGTGGCCTCATCTGGGACCACCCACCTCTCCTCCGACTGTCTCACTTCCCTCCTTGGGCTTCTGTAGCAGTGATGCTCAGGGTGATGACAGAGAAGCCAGAGATAAGGCAGAAACACACAAGTACTTGTTAAGGTTCTTGATAGCAAGTTTGTTAGAATCCCATGGGTCAAGACTCAGAGTCAGGAGAGACTGCAAAGTGACAGGGCAAAGGGGAGGACACAGGGCGACCATGAATCGGGGCCACTGATCTAATCAGTGACTCTGCGTCCCCCATCTGGCGCTCTCTGTGGGCGGTAGACTCTATTCTTCCTGAGGCTCCATTTCCTCATCTGTTACATGAGACCCCAAACATGTATTACAGAAGGGGTGCGAGGATTCAGTGACATGATGTCTTTAGAACGCTCAGCAAATGTGGGAACATGGTTAAAACCAATGCCTATTAGTTACTATCATTTCTCTAGGTAAGTATTATGATGACGATAATAATGAAAATGGCAGTTGTTATTTTTACGTGTGGTCACTATCGGAGCCTCTTTGTTGTCCAAGTTCTCTGTTCTGCCGCCGCCTTCTAATGGAAGAGAGCACATTAGAATTTGACTCGGGAAGGGTTCACCTAGAAATTTTCATGCGATCCTGACTCAAGTAGCAGTGAAAAAAGATGAGCACACAGAGCTGTTGAAATGTGTTTGTGCAGCTCCAGAAAGGCGTGAGTGTGCTTTGTCTTTAAAATGAAATCAAATTTTTCAGATTCAAAGTGGAATTAGTGTGATTTTAATAGCAAATTGGTAATTGGCTTTAACTATCATTTATTAAAAGTGATTGCTCTTCATGTTGACATCTCAAATGCAAATGCATGAAGTCAGACTTAGTTAAAGGTTGCAGTGCTTTAGCTACCTTCCTACTCTGCTGCAAGCCATTATCAGTTTAAAAAAGAGGGTGTTATTAAGTTGGAAGCTGCTCGAAGTTTAAATGAACAGAACAAAAACCTTGCAGATAATGAAGGTTTTTGAACTTCAATTTAACATTAAATTATGGTGATGAAATACCCTCAATAAAGAGGCTTTTGTGATTCTATTGTTTCTAAACTCAGAGAAAAATAGAATGAATATGCATGAAACCTGATGAGAGCCACATACGGCTTTTAAAATTCCAAATCACTAATTGTTTTCAAAATAATATTTTGGGAAACCATTTTCAATTTGATGGTGTTCAGGAACATCTCATTTTTGGGGCTTTGCCCGTGGATTCTGTTTGCTCCAGACCCAGAGCTACTGCTGAAGAGAAGTGTCTCCCTTTGCCTGGCTTCTGCCTTCTGAATTCTCAAGGGTTTTCTATTGGAAGCCTGAAAGTACTTCTTGATAACTTTGAATCACTTTTATCTCTGTGACATGTGGGCTTTGGATGGTTTCCTAGAGAATACTTGAAAATATAAGTGCTTTCCCCAATTCTCCCAAACCTGTGGTTTTCAAATACCTTTTTCATTGAGCGACAATTCACTTATGCTCGGGGTCCCCAGACATGGGGGTGCAGACCTCTTGGGATTATCCCTAAAGAAACAGGAGGCTTAATTTCAAGACGGTTTATTTTTAAAAATTAGAAATGTTGACTACTTGTAATACAGTGATTTTGTTTAAATCTGGAAGCGTCAGTGGCTGCCACCTCATAGTGAGCACCAAGACCTGTTCACAGAAAATTGCGGGAACAGCCTGTCCAGGGTGCCGGTGCCCTAACTCTTAGAGCCCCCGTCTCCTCTGCTGTGAAGTGGGGAGAATGGAACCAGCCCCGTGAGGGTGTGGGTGATGACAGCTGGTTGCAAAGACGCCAGTCCTGGTGGGGACTCTGCAATGGGGAAGCACTCTCAAGGGTGAGCGTTTCTTGTATCACCCGATCCTTCTCTTACAGGGGCTGGCCCAGGCAGGGCTTAGGAAACCCTGAAACAGAGGTTTCTATTTTTAAGTCCATTGCTTGACACTCTGTTTTGTTAACAAATTATGCAAATTCTGACAACCCAGTTTGATTTTCATTTTTAACTTTAAATCCACTTCAAACAAAAACAGGACATACCTATTTTTCCAATGTCAAAGATATTAAATCTCATTTTTTAAAATGACAATAACATGTTTTGAACATATTTTATGCTGTTGTTTCTTTTGCTGTTATATAATTATAAAGGTAATTGCTATATTAATTTAAAGCAAATTTAACAGAAGCCAACTGCACGATTTGTGCAGCATCCTGCCCTGTCCCCACAGGTGATGTAGCATGGGATTTACTTGTCTGAGTGTCTGTACGTGCCCCAGATTCTGAACTAGTGGGGAAGGACTATGTCTTATTCATCTTTTTATATGTAGTTTCTAGTGCAGTGTCTGTCCCATCGAAATTACTTGATATGTGTTTGCTGATTGACTGGAAAAAAGAGTTAAAACGGTAACCCTTAGCCTTCTGTACTGTGTCGGTCGGGCCGTGATGCGAGTATGGGGTCAGTTTGGGTGTCTGCTCCAGGAGGGACCAGGACCAACATTCTCCTGATGTTGATGCCAAGACAGAGCTTAAGATGCAGGAAGGGAAAGGAGGCAGAATGAGGCAGAGAAAGATGTCCAGTGGCAGCCTGTGCCAGCCTGGCCAGGAGCCCTGAGGCCAAGGGGCCCTATCAGAAGTGCCCCCTTGGGCTGACCTGGGGCTTTCACATTCCACCTGCCTCATCACTGGGTGCTGACAGGGGGTGCTGGTCACTGTGTAAGAGTTGGCTGTCTGGGTGCTGGCTTCTCCAGGCAGGGGACACTGGTCACTTTAACAGTTGGCTGTCTGGGTGCTGGCCTCTCCAGGCAGGGGACGCAGGTCACTGTGTAACAGTTGACTCTTTGGGACACAGGCCAAGCCTTGTAGCATTTGTCAGTTTCCAAAGCGTAAACACTCTCTTCAGGGCTAGATTCTAGCGACTGAACACAGAATTGGGAAGAGATGCAGCAACTGGCTCTCTCAAGCCAGAGGAGCTACCCTGGCAGAGAAGAGTGTGGCAGGCAAGGTGGCTCTAGAACTGGGTGGGTGCTGGTGGAGCTGAGACCTCGCTCATGGAAGCCGGCAGCTGGGGAGGCAACGCCTGCTCGGAGGGGAATCTGGGAGGTGCATCTCCATGATGACCACACTTTACCACTGGTGCCTCCTTAGCTCTTTGGGGAGCAGCTCCCTAAGGATTGCAGGGACTCTTTTCTCGAGGAAGACGATGAGTAGGATGAACTTCAGTCCCCACTGTTGCAGTGGCCTCGAGCCCCAAGTGAAGCTCTTCATCTCCCTCTTTGTGTCCACCGGCTCCCCCTCCCCATCACCCAGCATCCATGCTTGTTTCACCGCTCAGGTGGCGGCGTGACCGGCCCTGGGATGGGGTTGCCTCATCCGTCCATTACTGTAGCAGCTGTTTGAGGGAGCTCCGTGAGGTGCCCGGGAGGCTCCCAGGTTCTGAGTCTCTTCCTGTCCCACCCTGTGTGGACAGAAACCTTGTTCCCCTAGGATTAGGATTGATTGCCCCTGCCAAGACCTGGAACTTCTATTTTTGTCTACAGGTTCTTCTCCTGCACCTCCTGTCTTCCTCCTCCTCTTCCTCTTTCATGTTTTAAATATGTAAAAGCCACCCATGGCTCTCAGGCCACACAACACAGGCCTAGGACAGGATTTGGCCCACAGGCTGTTGCGTGGGGCGCCTGTGTTGCTGAGCAACATCTAGTCCCTCCCACTGTCCCACAGTGATGCTTTTCTCGACATCCCAGTGCCTCATTGCATCTCTGGGGATTCCCTCCCATCCCGCATGGTCCCCATCACTGCTGGAGAGAGGTTCCTAACCATCGGCCCACCTTTTGCCAGAGCTGTGGGGCTTCCAGCACCTGGCCTGCCATGGCTCCTCCTCTGTGGGCCATGCCCAGGTCTCACTGTCTCAGGCTGGGTTCTCCAGAGTGGTGCCGAGGTGGAGATGGGGTAGTGGATGCTTATTGGTTACCAGCATCTGAGAGGGAGGGGAGGAAATGGGACTGGGCAGAGGGAGAAGTCAGCCTGGCACAGGCCTGGAAGTCCTGAAGTGAAAGCTGCTTTCACGTATGTCCTGCCTCACTCAGACACCGAATGCAGGTGCCTCAGGGAGGGCCTGGCCTTGGGGAGACAGCTGAGATAATTCCTGAAGGAACTGGGCTCTGCAGGTGCATCTCAGTGCCTACCACGGTTGCTAATGAATGAAGCTACTCCAGCTATGTCACAAAGCCATAGCAGAAAGATTGGCGAGGAAGGTGTGGAGTTAAACCCAGGAGGAAGGACTACGTGATAAGAGTAGAGATTTAAGACTACTCATGTAGCCCTTTAATACATAGATTTCCTTCCTCCTTCCTTCGTTTCAAGCATCCACAAGGGGCAGCGTGGATACTCCCCACCATGCTACTGCTCAGCTCTGGCCCATTCAGTGAGTTTGTTCATTGTATTAGTCTCTTCTTGTGCTGCTATGGAGAAATACTCAAGATTAGGTAATTTATAAAAGAAAGACGTCTTTTTTTTTTTTTGAGATAGAGTCTCACTCTTGTTGCCCAGACTTGAGTGCAGTGGTGTGATTTTGGCTCACTGCAACCTCTGCCTCCTGGGTTCAAGCGATTCTCCTGCCTCAGCCTCCCGAGTAGCTGAGATTACAGGCAAGTGCTACCACGCCTGGCTAATTTTTGTACTTTTAGTAGAGATGGGGTTTCACCATGTTGGCCAGGCTGGTCTCGAACTCCTGACCTCAGGTGATCCACCTACCTCAGCCTCCCAAAGTGCTGGGATTACAGGCGTGAGCCACCGTGCCTGGTCAGAAAGAGGTTTAATTGACTCACGGTTCCAAATGGCTGGGGAGGCCTCAGGAAACTTACAATCATTGCAGAAGGGGAAACAAACATGTTCTTCACGTGGCGGCAGGTGAGAGAAGTGCAGAGCAAAATGAAGGAAAGCTCCTTATGAAGCCATCAGGTCTCATGAGAACTCACCCATGATCACGAGAACAGCATGAGGGAACCATGAACCCCCCCCACAATCTAATCACCTCCCACAAGGTCCCTCCCCCAACATGTGGGGATTACAATTTGGATTCAAAATGAGATTTTGGGTGGGGACACAGCTAAACCATGTTATTCACTCAGCATCCAGGGCTGTGCTCCATGCTGGGACACCCAGGTGGAATAGGTGGGTCTCCACTTAGAGGGCCTCCTGATTCCTTTCAAGTTCATGAGGCTCCGGTTTTGTGAGTGTGTACATGTATTCAGCTGTATTATCAGTCCAGGGTTTTCTGAGTTGCATGGAGAGATGAATGGATCCTCCGAACTGCAAGGATTAAGTGAGAATGAGAACTGCTCATCTCCAGATAATCCCCCAGCACACACATGTGTGCAAAAGCTTCTCAAAGCAGGCCTGTGTCTCCTCCGTCTTTTTGTCCCCAGCATTCCGTTGCGTACATTTGAAGTGCATGGGGAAAGCTGGTTGAATAAATTAGGGAGTGAAACTTGTGGACTGTGCCGAAATGTCTGATGTTGGCATGATGACCTCCAGCCAGATGATGTTACAGAGGCCCTCCAAGATGCAGGCCATTTTCTATGGTGTAGCTAGTTCCTCTGGCATAAAGATTTGGGCATTTGGCAGAGTGTCCCCACCAATGCATACAGTGGTCCCAGAACCTCGTTGTGGATGTTGGGCTGCTGAGTTGTTCTTCAAAGCAGTGAAATGAGTTTGCAGCTGCTGACCATGCCGATTGTTCTGTCCTTACCCACCCCGACTCCTCCTCTCAGCCATTCCTCCAATCTCTGCTCTTGCTGCCAGCTGAGACTGTGGCCGACCGATCTGTTCTGGAGTGCATGTGTGTGCTTTGTGTGTGTGTGTGTGCGTGTGTGTGTGTGTTGCATATGTCCTGTGTGTATTTTATTTATTCTCTGTGTATTCTGTGCATTCTCTGGGTGCATATCTGTCCACGTATATGATCTGTGTTCTCTATATGTGTTTTGCGTGTGTGTGTCCTGTGTGCTGCAGGGGTGTGCTCTGGAGGTGTGTTCTGAGTGAGCAGCCACATAGTTTTATTTTGCTTTTCCTGAATACAGATGCTCTTACTGTCCCTGCTTCTGAGATTAGGAGATGGTACAGATGGCACAGGTTTTGTTCCTGCTTCCAGAACCATTTTTTTCCCTTGATCTTCCATCCAGTCCCCACTCCCCACTCCAACACGGTGCCTTAGGAGGTGGTGGGTGGTGGGTGGCGGTAAGGACAGGGATGCCTGTCCTGCACTGGGTGTGGCTCTCACTGGCCCTGCTCCGTGTGGCTGTGGACAAGCCTCCTTACTCCCCTGAACCTCGGTGTTTCTGCCTGAAGGAAAGGCAGAGTGCAGCCCCATGCCCTGGCTGCCATGGCCGTGACCCTCCTCAAGAGAGCTGGGCCCTCATTGTGCCAGCAGCCACCTTGGTCCACTGCTAACTGTGGCCAGGCCCTGGCTCTGTACACATTACCTTCCTGATTCTTCCACATTCCCACATCCCAGGGGTTATAAGGATATCCTTTTGCCCAATAGGAAACAGTGCCAGCACCTTGCCCATGGTCACCCAGCAGGCATGGGTAGTGTTAGGACTTGAATTCAGGTGTGTTTGATGCCAAGGTCTCAGCCTTTACCCCTGCTCTGCCGCCATTCCTGGGAGAAGAAAATACTCCAGCCCGGGGCTACCTGATAGCCCCTGAAGCCCTTGTCTCCGGGTGGTTCCCACTCCCAGTGCCCTGAAGCCTGAGCGTGGCTCTCCGGGGCTTTCCTGCTTGATGTCCACTTCTGGCATTGTCGGGAAGTTAAATGCAGGGATGCTGAGAACTGGGCCTGGTGTCGCAAACACACAGGACACACTGTGGCTACATGCATGCAGGACCCAGGGCCCTGTGGAGCTACAGGCACCAGTCTCTTCTGGTTTTAACACATCGACATGGTGTTTCAGCATTCTTTCGAGGTCCTTTCTGTCCCAGGTGCTGCTGTGGCCTCCTCAGCAGGAGGCCTTGTCACCCTTCCCTGTGAAGACAGAGCTGTATTGGCTGATGGAGGACGGTTCCCAGAGTGTGCTCCACAGACCTGGCCCTAGAAAGGGACTCGCTTCCAAAGGAAGGTTCTTGATCAGTAGATCTGGCAATGCTGCAGGCCACATGGCTTTTGTGGCGAGCCACAGCCCTTCTAGAATGGACTGGAAGGTTCCACGATGTTCCCAAAGTGATGTGTGGAGGGACCTGAGCTACAGCCTTAGGGGAGGGGAGGTTCTCACGTGCACAAACTGTTATGCACATCACAGAACAAGAAGTCTCCTGCATCTCCCAGCATGTGACAACTAAAGACATACTTCCATTTCCCCATTTCCAAACCCATCCCAAACCTCTGCTTGTAGAAGTCCTATGGAGCAACAGCTCTATTCACAAGACTTCCCCAGCCTCCTGGGTCACTGAGGCTCTGCCTCCTCCCCCAGCCTCCTGGCATCTGGTCACTGGATGTGCAGTTCTCATAGTGGGGTGCAAGCTTTCTGCAAGCTGAGGGTCCACTGGCTTTCTGGGTTCTTTCTTGTCCAGCCAATGCCCCAGATTTGTTTCATGGGCCTGGAAGTTGGGGTAATGATGGCACCCCATCTCTGGGAGGGCAATGCAGAGCAAGAACAGTGGGGGAATCACTGGAGCCAACTCTGAACACAGGTGATGCCGATCAGAGTTTTAATTAAAGAAAGAGTATATGCACATAGGAAAAGGTTAACAAGAGCACCAAAGGTCAGATGGTGAAAAGTGACCCCTCTCCCAGCCTGGGCTCTGGTGCCCCTCTCAGAGTTCCTTGTGGATTCTTCCAGAAATAAGGCATGCAGCACATGAGAAAGCATGCATGTTCCTTTCCCTTATTCAAGTGGAAGCACGATCCACACTGGCTTGCACTTTTTCTCCTGCTAATACATCCTGGAGACACTCCCTATGATCAAACACAGCTGCTCTCACCTTCTGAGGATTTGGGTTCTAGATGGGTGGAAGTGGCCATGACCCTCTTGCCATTGTGGAATGTGGCAGACACTGTAGGCGCCCAGCCATGTGTCTCCAGCTATACTCTTTCATGTCCTTCAGCCTCACAACAAATGTCTGGGAGCTGCATCCCCTTCCCAAAGGGATTTCTCTGCAGTCAGAGCCCACTTGGTCTGGGTCCCATTCACCATCCTAGAGAAGTCTTCAGCTAACAGCGGAACCACAGGACTGGTAGATAAATACCCAAGTTCCCTTGCCTCGGGGTGCAGCTCTGAGGTGCATGGTCTGCGTGCTCCCCCAGAGTGCCCGATGGAATTAAGCACCGGTTGTCCACAGTGTAGCTTGTTCAACGACATACCCTGTTTTGTTTTCCTCCTGTTCCCCATCCCACTCCCTGCTCCCTGACCAGTGCCTTCCTGGAATCATGTCCTGAGTAAACCATTTGCACTCACATCTTTGGCTGGAAGTCTGCTTAAGGGGGAACTCAAATTAAGACATGTTGGGGGAAAAATTAATCTGTTATACTTGAAGCAAAAAAGCCCTCTGGAAAACTGTCTCGCCAGTCTCTTCTGCATCTTCAGCAGGGCTGGTCAGGAAAGCTGCATTCATGCCAGAAATCACCATTACCTGAGAATTATCCTGGCGTCCCGCATCGCACCTGAAGTCCCCTTGTGTTCCACCTTGGGGGAGGCGGCAAGTGCTGAGTGACCTCCCAGGAGTCCACATGAGGAAACACAGAGCTTATCAGTGTGGAGAGTCCACATCAAGACCCCTCCACCCTCCAAAGCTGTCATTAGTGCAGCTGCAACCTGCCAGAGGCAAGCCAGGTTTACCTTTGGCCGCCGACAGCATTCTTTCCATTCAATCACCCTCCTGTCTTATCAGACCCTGCCATGAATGACTTTTGACTGTTCCCAGACTTCCAATTTATTTTCAAAACTGGAAGACTTTTCTTCTTCTTCTTTTTTTTTTTTTTTAATTGAGACGGAGTCTCACAGTGTTGCCCAGGCTGGAGTGCAATGGCATGATCTCGGCTCACCACAACCTCTGCCTCCTGGGTTCAAGCGATTCTCCTGCCTCAGCCCCTGGAGTAGCTGGGATTACAGATGTGCACCACCACGCCTGGCTAATTTTTTTTTTTTTTTTTTTTTAGTAGAGATGTGGTTTCACTATGTTAGCCAGGCTGCTCTCAAACTCCTGACCTCAGGTGATCCTCCTGCCTTGGCCTTACTGTGCTGGGGAAAATTGGAAGATTTTTCTACCTGTTCAAAATAATCTGTTACACCTTTCTGAAAGCAGATGACAAAGAGGTTTTTCCAGTAATGAAATAAAAATAGACCTTTGTAAAGAAACAATGTGTATTTGGATGTGTAAATTTGACCCATCTGTTCAAATACCAGTCACATTGTCTAGAATAACGCTTTTCATGTGTGACCTTTCCCTTTCAAAGTAGGTGTGTGGGGACCATATTGAGTTTTCTCTAGAAACATGATTTTCTTTTTTCCTCAAGAGCTTGTCTTTTTATTTGGCAAAGAAAGCCTCTATCCTGTAGAGGACAAAAACAAAAACAAACCCTCCATTGTGCACAACGTTTGGAGAAAGCATTGAACCCATGAAATAAGCCTTCTAAGAAAAAGTCTCTAACACGGGATCTGCAAGGGCGTGCTGAAATTTTAAATGTAAATGTAGTGGAATCAATAGTTTTTTATTTTTATTTTTGAAGAACCTTAAGGACAAATGAAAAATCAATAGTTTTTTGAAAATGTACAATATGGTTGAGTGCGTGCTGCCAAAACAGCATAATCACGCTGGACCCGTGGGAGGAGGGTTTTTGATGAGAACTGACTTTCCAGATGAAAGAAGGCCGGCCTGTAACCAAGCCAGCAGGAACACATTAACATTCTTACAAGGGGCTGCCAGGCTTCAATAATGCCAGTGGTTCTTTAACCAAAAATCCCGGAAATGTTCTCCCTACAGAAACCACAGAAAGTAGGATCATTTACCACCCACCACGAATCATATTGACATAATTTTTGTTTTTTAACTTTGAATTCTTACTCCAACTAAGCATGAGATGGTTTGGGCTCAGGTATATCTCCTTGAGGTTATGTGATGAATGATTTGGACTGTCATGGGAAAGATACATGTTTTCATGGGGAAAAACTGTATGATTTTTATATCCCTCCAATTCAACAAAACTTTATATGGAGATGTTGGTGAACTTGAGCCTTTGAGAACCCATTTTCAGCTGCTTTGCAGTTCTGTTTCCCACTGCCCTGGAGAAAGAGGATAGCCTTTGTGGATGCACCAGCCAGGTGCCTTTCAAGGTGTGAACTCCTGGGAACAGCTCTCCAGCGTGATGTGTGACACCGCCAGCCACCCGGGCACTGTCGTGGGCCAAGCTGACTGCAGCATCGGGACCACGGGACTGGCTGTGAGCTTGCTGTGCATCTGCCACCCTGACTCATCCCATCTATGGGTGTGGAACGTGTGCAGCATCGCGATCTCCTCTTTCCCGCAAACAAAAATACATCCCTCTTTACTCCCGTGTTTCCTTTCCCTCCGGAAGGAGGCTTTACATTCTCAAATGACTTCTGGGCTTCTCATGGGTGGAAAGCATCTCCAAGACACGCATCTGCCCCTGGTCCCCTGGCCCAGCTCTTTCCCCAGATCACAGCTCTCTGTCCTTGGAGGCCTCAAGGTCTCTGCTTACATTTTAGTGGACAGGAAAAGGATTTTGGAAGACATGCCCTTTTTCCCTATAAATTCTGGGAGTTTTGATGCAGTAGTTCCACGTCTGTAACACAGACAGCTGCTGAGGAAAGCTCAATCACCGAGCTGTGGAGCTTCGTGTTTTAGTCAGTAACAAAATCCACCTGTGTTGGGGCTTCCTGATTCCCAAGGGGGTCATGACTTGACTAAGCATTTAAAGACATTTTTCTTGGAACTTTTCCCCATACTTGAATGTAGGGGCCTTGCCTCCTGTATTCATTTCCTAGGGCCACTGTGACACATTACCATAAACAAGGTGGCTTAAAACAACAGAAATATATTCTGTTAGTGTTGAAGGCCAGAAGTCCAAAATCAAGGTGTTGGCAGGGTCATGCTCCTTCCAGGTGTTTAAAGAGAATCAATCCCTCCTTGCCTTTCCAGCCTCTGGGGGCTTGGGGATTCCTTGACATTTCTTGGGTTGCAGGTGCATCTGTCCAGTCTCTGCCTCTGTCTTCACATGGACTTCTTCTCTGCATTCTTTACTTCTGTCACCTGTACCGACATTTGCCATTGGATTTAATCCGAGATGACCTTATCGTGAGATCCTTAATTTAATTTTATCTGCAAAGACACTTTTTCCAAATAAGGCCACATTTACAAATTATGAGGATTGGGTGATGGACTTTTTTGGGGGGCGCCATTCAGACCCCATGCCTCCTTTGTGTTTTATAATTCAAATGTACATAGCAAACTCTTCCTTTGAATGTTGTAGGTGAGTATCCTTGTGCTTCCTTCATCTGTAACTGCTCTGGAGGTGGAATTTAGTGTTTTTTTTTTAGTAACTACCTAAACTTTACGTAGGTTTCTGATGCAACTGCTCCCACTGCCCAAACTCTCTCCCCCATTTTATAACAAGGCTTTTAATCTCCTGTCCTTATTTAATAGACCTATTTCAAGCTTTCCCAAATTTGAAAGTAGCAAATGCATGAATGCATGATACTGGTATTCAGTATATCATACTCTCCACTGATAGGTTCCAGCTGACCTCGAAAACATCAGGACAGGGAAATAAAACCATCTAGCTAGCATTGGAATTAGAACTAGAAATATAGAGGTATATACACAGGTCAGTTTGAATACTGAGCTCCAATTCCTTTTATAAGTATTAAATTAGTATTTACCTAAAATTACAAAAATAAGGCAGCCATTTGAAATGTTTATTCATGCTTGAAGAGGGTCTGGGACTCACCTTTCTCCTCTGGGGACATGCTTTCACATTAGCCCTAATTGCATGGTACACATAGAAACTTCTTTCTTCAAAGAGTTTTCTCTCTTTACCACTTTCTCCACTGCTGCTTCAAGGGCAAACCCCAGACCCAGGTTGGGCCAACTGTTGTATGCCCTCTCGCCAGAGTCTGTGAGACCTGGGAAGCACTCCCATCCACATTACCGGTGCCCTTACACCTTCCCATGACACCCTCTGTGCAGCATCTGCAGCAGGGGAGCACCCTGAACAGAGATGTGGGTAGTGAGGCTGTCTGGGCTCTGCGTTTACTAAACCACCAGATCAGCGTGTGGCTGATGCCATCGCCAGCTCTACCTCCCTGAGGCAAGCTGGGAACGCTGATTCTCCTCCTCCAGGTGGCTCTGGGAAACTCTAATTTGTCCTTGCAGTTAAGGGAAATTTTTAATGAGACAATCCCACTCCAAGGAATTTATCCTAAAGAAATACTTGGGAAATGCACACAGATATATGTACAAAGTTATTCCTTTGCAATAATCTGCATGTCCATGATAGGAGATTGGTTATGCAAATTACTGCTTATACGTACAAGGGACAACCCCACAGCCCTTAAGAGGATGAAAATGCATCTTTCAGGGCCCTCTTTCTTGGAGAGGCCGTGTTAGACGGTGGCTGAGAGTTCTGGCCACAGAGTAAGACAGCCTGGACTGACCTGAGCTTTATCACTTGGTATCTGTGTGGCCTTGGGGAAATTATGGGCTCTGGGCTCTGCTTTGCTCACCTTTCAAACAGATTGTTGTGAGTATTAAATGAGTTAAAGTGCTCAGGACCTGGAGTACATGGGACACAGAAAAAAATCAAAACAATTTTAGCCAATACTTATGACATATCCTTAAGTGAATAAAACATGTTATGAAACATTACGTAGACGATACTATTTTTGGGTCCATGTTATATACATGTCACGTGTTTGTACCAATCCATAAATGCATCTGTTAGAAGATCCTGGGTTTTGGATGATTTCAGTGACTTCAGTCAAATGTATTTAGTCAAATGCTTGGATTTTGCTGGCCCGCTTTGGATCCTTTTAGCTGTTTTGTTCACATTCATTGGTGGGTCGAACATTTATTGAGCATGATTATGCCAGCAGAGAACAAGACAGTCACTGAAGTCAGAGAGATGATGCTCCCTGGGAGGGAGCAGCTCTTCGGTGGGCACTAATTAATCACTTAATTGCAAATATAGTAAGAGTGAGAGAGGGGCAGGACGGCAGCCCTGAGAGTGTAGGAAGTGCCTGACCTGACTTCTGGGGGCCCCTGGACGAAGTCACGTTGGCGCTGATTGCTAAAAGATAAGCAGACATTCTCAGAGGGAGGGAGGTATTCCAGCAAAGGGGACAGCTGGTAGTAAGGCCTCGAGGCACTATGAAAGTTGATCATAGGAACTGGGTCATTCTTGTCATACCCAATTAAAACAGAGTCGAGAAGCCAAGGGGAAAAAGCATCTGGGGCACAACATTGCTCCAGAAATGGAACTCGTCGTGAGTCCGGCTGTGGAAACGACCTGTTTTAATGGGGGACCAGTTTTATCTAACAGTGGCCGAAACAACTTGCAGCAACTCCAAGACTAATTTTACCCAATGCTTAGCTCAACAGCTTCAGCTCACCCTCTCCCCAAAACTTTTGTAATGCCAACGACTTCCAAAACCACGGGTGACGTTTCTCTTTTTTATAAAACCCCCAATCTTCTCTTTGTTCTTCAGACATACCAGAGACTTCCTGGCCTGAGCTTATGCCCCAAGTTGCAGTTTTTTTATGCCAAATGAAACTTTAATGCAGAGATTCATCTCTACAATTTAATTTTGACTTCAGCAGCACCAAATGTCCTGGAATTCACAAGAAGGGCACGAGCCTGGAGGAGAGTGATGAGACCAGGTGGCAGAAAGCCATATATAAAACAGACTGCTACATAGAGGGATTTAAACAGTGGGAAGATGGGATCAAATGTAGTTTAACAATATTTTCCCAGCTGCCAGTGGACAATGGACCAGCTAGGGCTGGAGTGACCCAGGGACCCTGCTAGAAGGCCCTTTGGGTCACCCAGGGGAGAGGTGAGGGTGGCTGATATGAGGGTGGGGGCTCTGGACATGGACAGAAATTGATTGCTTTGAAAGGTAATCTGATTTAAATTCAGAGAATCTCCCAGTGTAACCTCATTGAAAAGGAATGCAACTCACAACAAGACAGCACAGTACTCTGGCACACAAGGCCCTGGGAAAAGCCCAGAAGCTTGCGTGGAACCTTTAAACCATGAATGTACCTTGCAAGATGCCTCACTCAGGGCCAGAAAATGGGCCAAGGGGTGTGTGCCCAGTGCCTGTCCCCACCCCCCATGGCACATTAGGTTGGCTTCTGGCACCACGTGGCTCAGGCCCTAAGGTATAAGAGAAAGGTGGGCTGCCTTCTGGCCTGTCCCTGTATTCCCTGTGGCACTGCCAGCAGGGAGGGCAGCCACGTCTGAAGGAGATGTCAAAACAGAGGGTACTTGGGAGGCCAAAGTCAGGCACGCCAGGCTGGTGCTCAGCCAGCATCCCGACAGAGGTCTGGAGCTGCCTGTGTGACAGAGCTCTGGCTGGGAGGGACAGGCTGAGCCTGCCCAGTGCCTCCAACCATCTGTCAGCCTGGGGTGGACAGCAGCATGACGCAAAGGCTAAGGCAGGCCCACCCACCGCAGAGAGAGTGGAGACTGTGTCTCCGCCTGTGATTGTGGGTTTGTCCACTCCTTTGACTCACCTTCCATATGCTAAGGCTGGGTTGTGAGGGGCATAGACATTCAGAATCATTACATAACCCTGACAGATTGGATCTTTATCAGTATTGATTTTGCCCTATCTCTGAAAGTGTTTTTTGCCTTAAAGTCAACTGTGTCGAGAGTAAGTACAGTTATTTTGGCTTCATTTTGGTTAGTTTCCCCATAAAACACGTAACAGTTACTTTCCCTTTAAATCTGTATTTATCCTGGTATTTGAGGTCTGCATGTCATGACTAGTATTTGGGAGACAACTGGGAGCATGGCCAGGATCAGTGGGGCTGTCGCCTGTGGGTAGCACTGGAGGCGGCAGGAGTAACTTGCAGGCCATCACCGGGATGAGTTGCTGGACAGAAGCAGGTGTAGCCAGAACCACCATCAGTGCGTTCGTAGCCTGGTCTCCTAGCTGGCAGTGGCCATGCCTCCTGGTGACGTGTGGGTACCGTCATGAGATCTAAACTGAACAAAAACCCAACCAGAAACCAGAAAAGCCTTTTTTCTTTTAAAATGTGGAAAGGAAGTTGGAACAGATTTCAAATACTACTAAAACTCAATGTGAGGAGTGAAAATAAAATATTTACTCCGTGATATATTAGAAGAAGTGTAATGCTATTATAACTTTAGGCATTCTTGTACTTATGCACAAGTATCTGCAAATAGTTCAGTGAAATCAATAAAAGGTCAGACACAGGCCAAATAAATTAAGTTAAGTCAGGACTCAATAAAAATAGGAGCAACCTGCCTCAGTAGAGTATATGCAAAACCAAGAAAACACACTGGTATGTCACTGGAAGAGGGACGTGGTATGGGCCTCAGAGGTGTCCAGATTACCTGGACATTTAGGCCGTGAGAAAACTCGTGTACAGCCTCTCTCCATCCTGTAAACACACACTCCTGATAGTGTGGGCAGTCCAGGCCCACAAACAATAGGTCTGTGATGATGGCAGTTACAGAGATCATGAGAGAGTCACTCTCCACCCTGGACAAAAGACTCACCATGCAGGCAGGGCATGCAGCGTTATGGCTGACACAATGGTATCGGGTGACCTCTGTGGTCACACATCTGGCCTGTGAAGAGAATGTGGGCCACAAGTGTTGGACAGACAAAAGTCACAGCCACTCCAAATAATTAGCTAGGACTTCACGGTTAGTGATGAAGATGGTATTTCAAATCTGTGGGTGTTATGGACTCAACATCTGTGCCTGCTCAAATCTTGCCCAGGGAGACCCTAACCTTCAAGGAGACTGCATTTGTGGACAGGACCTTGAAGGAGGTACTTAAGCTCGATGATGCTATGAGGCAGGGCCCTAACTCTATAGGACTCACTGTCACTTTCTGCTGTCTCTTCCTGCTTTCAGAATTTTTTCCTTGGGATTAACTTTCGGCATTTTCACTATAATGTGTCTGTAGATCTCTTTGTATTTGTTCTATTTGAGCTGCACTGAGTTCCTGTATGCCCTTGGGACCATTATCAGTGACTTTAAATGGTGGTTTTCATGTTTTACAGGTTTTTTTTTTTTTGGTAATTTTTACCTTTTTCGCTGGGGGGGGGGGGTAGATCTGTGGAGCTCTTCACACCGTCACACTCTCAACTCCCCCAGGAATCATGTAATTTTATTTTTAGAATTATTTTGTTTATGTATGTATTTATTTTTGAGACAGAGTCTTGCTCTGTTGCCCAGGCTGGAGTGCAGTGATACAGTCATAACTCACTGCAGCCCTCTTGACCTCCTGGACTCACATGATCCTTCCACCTCAGGCTCCCAAAGTGCTGGGATTGTAGTCATGAGCCATGGTGTCTGGCCCAGAATCATGTAATTTTAGAGACTTCATGCTGAGTGACATGCAAACTATCCCTAAGAGGCAGAGAGATGGGGAGGGGATATCAGAATGCTCTATCTGGAATCTTGAATAAAGGGGATCTGGACATCACTGAAGCTAGACAGAGTCCGGCAGAGAGAGCTGAGTCCAAAAGGAAAGGAGAGGACAGAACCCATTCCAGGTGGAGCACCTCTCCTGCATTTTTGACTAGGCCCTTGGCACATTTCCCAGCCTCACGGAGCCCTGGATTGTGCACATTATTGCTCTCTTCATCCTTTGCACCTGTTCATAGCTTTCTACTGCAGCAATGACTGTGGGAAGCTGTATATGTCCACATACTTTGGGGTATGTGCACATATTATTGGGACTTTTGTCTTTCTTTTTCCTCTGTCTCTCTCTGCATCGTTACCTCATTTCCAGGACTCTGCCCTGAAAACTCCTGTGGCCTCATGTCTCTGAACCCCCGCTTCTGTCATTTCAACTTTGTGTGTCTCCATGCTCCCCATGTGTGGTCTGAAACCTGGAGCAGATTGTAATTCCCACCTAATTTGACTTCATTATTCTGCATTAAATAATAACGATCTTATCTTAATGGCAAGAGAGGAGAATTTGTTTTGCCCACAGCACCCCCCTTCCTGTGCAGGTCAACAAGAGGTGCTTAGTATTCCACACAATGATTTGGGAACCTGTGCTAGTGGTGGCACTGCCATCTTACAGCTGCTCCATCTGGGGAAGGTTCCAGGTTGGATAATGGTAATTCTATGATTTGGAATCCTAAGCACCCATGTTAGACGTCAATACACACTTTTCAGAAAAGAGCCTGCTCCAAGCTCTTAAAGGTAGACAGGGCAATTCCAGCCTCTGCATTATCACCATTTCCTCCTGATCAGGGTGGTAACACCTTTACTGTGCCCTCAGGTGATTCCAGCTCTCATATAGCTGCTGCCTCACAGAGTTAGGATGAGTGGTGGGAAGAACTGAGTGTGGGAATGAAGCAGATGGGACAGAGTCCATCCAAGAACCCAAAAGCAAGGAGGAAGAGACAGTATGGAGGCATGAATAGCCTTGGAGGATTCCTGACGCCATCCTGCAGTTCCTAGAGCCCCAGTGCCTCATTCACAGCATTTGGGAATGGACAAGGCAGGACTGAGGAAGAAAGGTTTCATCTTCCAGAGAAGGGCTGTCAGTAGTGTGGGGGTGAAGGTGATGGAAGAAAGGGTTGTGGAACGAAAGGAATAGAAAGCTCCCGGCAAGGGTGGAGGCAGCACTGTTTGTTGGACACCTGAATTGGCCCAGGTGGCCCCTGCACTCTCCACTACCTGAGACTCCACCCTCCTTGCCTTACTGTCCACATTTAACTCATGGTGACAACTCCCGCTCCCAAATTTCATTTGAATGACATGTGCAGGTGCATTTGCACTGAGATCTTTATTCTAGGCCTGGGGTGGTGGAGCAGTGGGCAATTGCAACACAGGACAGAGAAGAGAGCATTAAGTTTGTGCCCCTGTGATCAGACACATGCACACACTACACACACACACACACACACACACACACACACATAACGTCACAGAGGCACAGATATGGGTAGTAATGAGACCTATAAAGTATTTTCCCCTCCAGTGGGCAGATGTGCATGATACATAAATTACAAATAAGAGGAACCTTGTGAACACATTTCAAAGGCAAGATGAATGAATAACAGTGACTTGTGGTTTTCATATATTTTATAATTCAGTTCATGGTATAAAATATATTTCATATTCCATCCCTGTATACACCTATACACTCTTGAAAAATTGAAAGAAGAGTTTCACTGAAGAAAACTTAATTTCACAAGGTGTGATACTCTCTGATATTTTATTTTACATCATATTCTTGTTCAATTAAAAAATAAATTCATCAAGCTCATCAGAATTGACGGTGCCTGCAATTTCAAAACTGAGTCAGAGGAACAAGATATTACTGCTTGGGCACCGCTTCCCCTACCTCTGCCTGATGCAGTGCTCGATGGTGAACTCTCTGAGCCAGGCCGTCTGTGTCCTTGCAAGGTGACCTTCCCTGTGCCCTTGCAATGAGCATTGTCACACTTTCCTCTGAGACACTTCAGCAATTCTGTATGTCATGCTTTGTTTTCAAAACAGATTCCTTGAAGCCTGTGGTGGTTTAAGTTGGCCAGCCTGGGAGGGACTCTTCCACTTCACAGTGAATTTGTCTTTGATCCTTTTGCTAATTTCATTCTGAGGTCAATCTTATTCCTGAGGTCCAAAGAGGTATCTCTCTGCTATGCCTCATTTTATTCTAGTAATAGTGTATTAATATGTGCTGCTGAGCTTACTTTTTCTTAGCACTTATTAGGTGCTTGTACTTGACTTATTGTATAACACATGCTCACTAAACATTAACCTTCACAGTTGAGGCAAAACCCCCAGGGGAAGAAAGCTGACCTCAGTGTCTGTCACTGTGTGTAGGCTCCCGTGGAACTGTCAGTGTTGAGCAGCACACGTAGCCCGTGGAACTGTCAATGTTGAGCAGCACACGTAGCTCTTGGAGTCTCATTTTCTTCATTTCTAAATTAGAAATGAGCACTTGTACTTTACAGCATTCTGAACATAGAATGAGATGTGTCCAGATAGCTCCTGTCAGGTGTTGGGGGATGCATATATGTGTATGTTCTTTCCCTTTCTTACATGGTTATTCTCTTTGTGTGGGAAGGTGGTGAGTGTTTTTCTTACACGCGGAAAGGAGTTCTGTCTTTCTATGCTGTATCAGGCCATCCTTGCACTGCTGTAAAGAAATATCTGAGACGAGATAATTTATAAGAAAAGAGATTTAATTGGCTCACAGTTCTGAAGCTGTACAGAATGCATGGTGGCATCTGCTTCTGGGGAGGCCTCAGGAAGCTTCCAATCATGGCAGAAGGTGAAGAGGGAGCAGGCCCGTCACATGGCCAGAGCAGGAGCAAGCATAGGGGGTGTGCCACACAGTTTTGAATGACCAGATCTTTCAAGAACTTACCAGCCATTGTAAAGACAGCAGCAGGTCATGAGGGATCTGCCCCCATGATCCAAACACTTCCCACCAGGCCCCACCTCCAGCATTGGGGATTACAATTGACAATTCAACATGAGATTTGAGAGAGGACAAATATCCAAACTATATCACATGCGTATAGATAAGGGTGTAGGTAGCTGTTCTACCTATTGTCTGTCCTGTTGAAACAGTTAAATATATTCCCTGGGTGTTCATTTTCTTCTCAGAACTGGGTGAAAGAGCTGTCTGAACTTGCTTCTCCTTTCTCACCTGCATGTATTCCTCAGTCTACTGCAGTCTTTCACCTCCTTTACTTCATTAAACCTGCTCTGGCAAAGATTGCTAATTTCACCACACTGCGGAGGCCGCATGCTCTTGTCCCTACTGATTTGACTTCTTTGCTCCATCTAATACTTTCCTTGGGATCATTCTGCCCTCAGTGATCCGAGATTGCCTTCTGTCTTTGAAAAAGTGACTTGATTGTTGTTGTTGACACTCCCTCTTCTTCCTAGATGAGACATTTCATTCCCCTATAAGATCATGAGTAAAGAAGACTGGCATTGTTTGTATGTCAGGGACATCAGAATGGAACAGAGACATAAGGACAGCAGAAGGCAAGGCATTCTCATTTTGAGGAATATGTCTGGCTTTTACAGGAGCTATGGGCCAGAAGCACTGGGCCTTCGCATGTCGGAATATGAGCAGTGCTGCACCAGGACCTGCTGTAGCCGAGGCTGATGCAGACGGTGTGGATTTTATTGCTGTGCCGAAAAGTTCCCTGTGCTCATGGATGCTGGCCACCCCTTCCACTACACACATATTAATCATCATTATCTTAAAGTCCTTGGCTGAGGTTTTCATCATTTGGGCCATCTCTATATCTGATTCTATTGATTTACTTGTCTCTTGATTGTGGGTTATTATTACTATTTTGCTTTTTTTGTGTGTATGATCTTTTTTATTCAATGCTGAACATCATTTGGAAACCAGGGATGACTGAGGTGTATAGTAATTACCCCCGGAAATGGGCATGCCTCTTATGCTGTGAAGCCATTAATGTGGAGGGTTGATAAAGTTTGGACAAACGATGAGCTGAATTTGAGATTTGTTGTTGTCACGGCTCTTGCTGTCTACAGGCTTTCCGTTCCTCCTTTCACCTAGTGTGTAGGGTGGGATCTGGCTGGTGTGTTGGGAAGTCTTCCTCAGATTTAGTGCTCCACGCTTGGCTTTTGGCTGTCACTGTATCGGGTCTTCTGATACTCTGCAGCTCCCAGTGGTAGTTGGTGCTGGGTGAAATTTGGTTCTAGGGTCCAGATCAGGGGAAACTTGCTGTTGTCCTGCTCCAGCTTTTTTCTTGTAAATGCTCTGTGTGCCTGGGCCTGTGTCATTCCTGCCCCTCTTCCATATGGTGCTCAAAGTCTACCTGAGTGGGGGATTCCTGCTTCAGCCCTACACTCCCCCAGGGCAGCAGACTTCTCCTTGGTTTCAGTAGAGGATCCTGGGCCCAGGATGACTTCTTGCTCTCCCCTGAGTATCCAGGGCTGTTGCTTCTACCCTTTCCCTCCTGCAGTGGGTCTTTCCTTGCTCCTTGCTTGTGGGGTTAAGACTTTTGCATTTTGGCCGGGCGCGGTGGCTCAAGCCTGTAATCCCAGCACTTTGGGAGGCCGAGACGGGTGGATCACGAGGTCAGGAGATCGAGACCATCCTGGCTAACACGGTGAAACCCCGTCTCTACAAAAAAAAAAAATACAAAAATCTAGCCGGGCGAGGTGGCGGGTGCCTGTAGTCCCAGCTACTCGGGAGGCTGAGGCAGGAGAATGGCGTAAACCCGGGAGGCGGAGCTTGCAGTGAGCTGAGATCCGGCCACTGCACTCCAGTCTGGGTGACAGAGCGAGACTCCGCCTCAACAAAAAAAAAAAAAAAAAAAAGACTTTTGCATTTTGAGGGAGAAGGTTCTAGGGGGGTGGTGGGTTCGTGTCTGGTGCACATAGCCCAGTCCACCCTGAGTGACTGTATTACTGATGGGGCTCATCCTCTTTCCTTGCCCAGCCGCCAGCATTCTTGTAAGTGCCTGGTGAGTGAATTCACAACCCTTCCCATCTACACTTCTTTGCCATAAGTGAACCTGGTTCCTGTCTAGTTTCTCCTTAGAGTGGTCTGCCCCTCCTGGGATTTCAGGCTTCTTGGTTTCCCTGTGACCTAAACATTTTGCTGGGTCCAAGGAAATTTCAGCTTGTGGTATAGCTGGCTTTTTCTTGTGGTTAAGACAACACTATTTTCCACTTTCTCTATCCCTGGCAGAAGTGAGGTCATCATTTCCTAATAGTTAACCTTGGTGAAGTCTACCCATGCCTGAAAGTGTTTTCCAGGTTATAAAGATATTCATGAATATGGTTCATGCCATCTTGTCTGAAGTTGTTTACAAATGAACATCTTCTCTGTGCTAGCTCTGATTAATTGAGGAAATATAATTTACTTTCTTAACCATTTGTGCTTATTCTCAGGATAGAATGTTTTTTTAAGTGATTGTTTTACTGTCTTCTTTTCTGTTTTTATCTGCCACATTAGCTCATTTTCTGTTGCCATAAATGAATCTCTGAGACTAGATAATTTATAAAGAAAAGAAATTTGGAGGCAGAAAGTCCAGTATCTAGGGGCTATATTTGTTTGGCTTCTGGTGAGGGACTCGTGCTGTGTTATAACATGGCAGACAGCATTACAAGGTGAGAGGGGCTGAGAGTGCCAGTTCAGAACCCTCTTTCTCCTCTTATAAGCCCCTGATGCTCCTCCTCACGACCTCATCTAATTCTAATTACCTCCCAAAGGTCAGTCCCACCTCTCCAATATCATATTCAAATTTCTCACTCTCTCAATACTGTTACAATGGGGACTAAGTTTCAAAGGAGTTTTGGAGGGGACAAATATTTGGACCATAGCTTCGAGGTATAAAGTAGAGATTGAAAGGCCAAAGAATTTTTAAAAATCCACTTAACACTGGGCCAGTGTTCAGCTCCCTTGGCTCAGTGATAGGCTGTAGGGTGAATTCTGCAGGATGATATTCAGGAATTAAAACATCTGCATTCAAGCAAGATGTTCTCAAAGACATGCCTGTTTCTCTTGAAGATAAACATTATTAATTATTTTAAAATAAAAATGATAAAGGAAAATAGAATGCATTAAGACACAGAGTTCTGGTCTTTGGCCTCCAAGGGTGGCTGAGACCTGGAGACTACTGTTTTCAGGACACTCATCAAAGTGACACTTAGGTGGTTGACTGTGGTCCAGTAGAACAGGATGCAAACCAGTGATCATCTGCAGGTCCCAGAGGGACTCAGATAAATGTTTCCAGAGAAGTTCACACTAAGCAGGTGCAAGGAAAGGGGCAATGCTCAAGAGGCTGCCTCCTCATGATCTAGAGCTGAATGTCCTGTGTGTGCAGGAACAAGGTGATCTTTGCATTGTGATTTTATTTTACTTCATTAAAAAAAATATTAATTTACTTATTTATTTATTTTGAGATGGAGTTTTGCTCTTGTTGCCAAGGCTGGAGTACTGTGGTGTGGTCTTGGCTCACTGAAATCTCCCTCTCCTAGGTTCAAGTGATTCTCCTGTCTCAGCCTTTCAAGTAGTTGGGATTACAGGCATGCACCACCATGCCTGGCTAATTTTTGTATTTTTAGTAGAGACGGGGTTTCACCATGTTGGTCCAGCTGGTCTCGAAATCCTGACCTCAGGTGATCTAGTCGCCTTGGTCCCAAGTGCTGGGATTATTGGTGTGAGCCACCGCACTTGGCCTGCATTGTGATTTTACATTGCCATGTAGTATGAGAGATAAAGGAAAATAATTACAATATTTTTAAAAAGAGATTTAAAAATATATTCAAATTCACAGAAATGCATCCCCCTATGAAGGCCAATACTGGGAGTCAAAGTCTGCATCTTCTACATCAAAACACCTTGAATTAATGAACAAGAGATTCCTTCTCTTGACAGTGTTCCTCACAAGTAGGTCAGTGACATGATGGGCTGGAGAGAGAGGTCCACCCAGGCTCCTGAACTGGAGAGCACTGTTTTTACAGAGGAAGGGAAGAACTTGGCAAGGAGGGGAAATTTTTCAGTCAGTCTAGGACCTTTGGCAACAAACTTGAAACTCAACCTCTCAGTTTTCTAACCATGAGATGAGATTAATCATATCTGTCTTACAAATGAACTGGGAATACCCTATCAAGACAACTATTAATACATCAAGTGGAGATTAGAAAGTATATTGAACTAAATGGCAATGAAGA
>NW_012115200.1:1536319-1550716 GCF_000951035.1 Colobus angolensis palliatus
CCCAGCTACTCAGGAGGCTGAGGCAGGAGAATGGCGTGAACCTGGGAGGCGGAGCTTGCAGTGAGCCGAGATCCGGCCACTGCACTCCAGCCCGGGCGACAGAGCGAGACTCCGTCTCAAAAAAATAAAAAATAAAAAAATAAAAATAAACGATGGTGACAGGACAGTACAAGCCACACCCACGCTTAGCTTGGACTCACTGTGAATCAGTCCATTTCACACCTGCTAAGGTGGAGTAGGTGGGAGGAGGTTGGAGCCGTGCAGGTAGGTGTTACCCCAGCAAAAAGCTCCCCATTTCATGCCCGCTGGAATTAACACAACCAGTAACAAATAGCAAAAATAAATTAAAAAGTAGATCGTTACAATGTCTTAAAATATCATATACATAGAATTAATATAATGATAGAAGTATACAATCTCCCCCCCCAAGCTATACAGTTTAGAGACATTTTTAAAAACCTGAATAAATGGAAAGAGAGTTCATACTCATGAAATAGGAAGTCATTATTGTAAAAATGGCATTTCTGCCCACGATGAAACAAAAATCCATTATAATCTCAATGCAAATTTACATATCTTTTTGCGTAAGTGCACAAGGCAATTCTAAAATGGATATGGAAATGCAAAGATCTAAGCATCTCCAACATGCTGTTGAACATGAACAAGATGGGTGATGTTCCTACAGGGTTTCAGAACATTTTTTCAAAGCACAGTGTACAGGACCTTGTGGTATTGCTGGTGAGACAAGCGGCACAAAGTGAGAGTCTAGGAAGAGGCTGGTACATGCTGCGAGTCTGATGGATGGCAAAGTTTGCCCTGCATGCTGTGTTCAAATTTTCCATCAGTGTTGCTGGGTCCGATGGCTAGCTATTAGGCAAAAAACCAGTTCCACTGGACTCCTCTGTCATATCATACTAAAAGATTCATAGATTTAAGTGTAAAAAGTAGTTTTGGAGAAAACTTCAAACTTTGTCATTAGGAAAGTGTTCTTACGTTAGAATTTTTAAAAGCATAAATTCTAAAGAAAAAGTTTGATGGACTTACACACAACTGCATTAGAATTGGGAATTTCTATTCATCAAAAAATATTATGAAGCATGTGCAAAGATAAGACACAGAGTGGGAGAAGAGATTTGCAATGCTCATTTTTAACAATGGACATACAGTGCAGAATGTAGGAAGAGCTGTATATTTCTAAGGAGAAACCAGAGATCCTAACAGAAAAAAACAGCCAAGGGACTGAGACAAGCACTTCACAAAGGAAGAGACATTCAAATAGCAAATAAGTATATGAAAATGTGTACAAATCCAATAGTAATTAGAGCCATGGAAATTAAGACAAGCAGATACTACTGTATACTCCCCAGAATGGCCAAAACAATGACAACAAAAGGGAAAAACAGACAAACAGTCCAAGAGTTGGCAGAGATGCTGGTGGCCATGTGCATTGGTGGAGCCACTTTGGAAGTGGTTTAGTAGAAGCTACTCAGGCACACTCTATGAACCAGCAGTTCCACTCCTAGGTGGAACATAAATGCACCAAAGATTTTACAAGAAAACTCTAACAGTGGTCACTGGAGTAGAAAACTAGGAGCTACCACTTGGAAGAATGGAGGGGATGGTGACAGGAAGAGGCCGAAAAGGCCTTTTGGGGGTGTTGCTGATGTTCTATCTCTTGACCTGGGTGGTGGTTTCGTGTGCGTTCCCTTTGTGACCATTCACTGACCTGTATAGTTTTGATGTGTGTTATGTTTTTTGTTTCGCTCAATAAAATCAAATCTTACTAAATCAAGGGTGCAAGGGAGAAGCAGAAAGGAGGGATTGTAAAGGGAGATGAAGGAACTCTTTGGCATAGTGTGTGTGTTCATTATGTTGATTGCGGTGATGGTTTCTTGGGTGTGTACCTATGTCAAAACATAAAAATTATATACATTAATATATGTATTTTATTGTACGTCATTATAGCTTGATAAAGTTGTTAAAAATTGTAGGGTACATTTAAAGCTAGTGTTAAAAGGAAACAGGCAGTCTTTTCAACTTTTATTTTAGATACGGGGGGTACATGTGTAGATTGGTTACATGGGAATATTGCATGATGCTGAGGTTTGGGGTACAGATTCCATCACCCAGGTAGCAAGAATAGTACCTGACAGGTAGTTTTTCCACCCACGCTCCTCTCCTTGCCTCCCTGCTCTAGTAGTCCACAGTGTCTATTACTCCCATATTTATGTTCATAGATGCTCAGTGTTTAGCTCCCACCTATAAATGAGAAAATGAGGTATTTGGTTTTCTGTTCCTGTGTTAATTCACTTGGGATTATGGCCTCCAGCTGCATCCATATTGCTTCAAAGGACATGATTTCATTCTTTTTTATGACTGTGTAGTATTCCATGGTGTATATGTACTACATTTTTTTTTTCTTTTGAGACAGAGTCTCGCTCTTGTCACCCAGGCTGGAGTGCAGTGGTGCAATCTTGGCTCATTGCAACCTCCGCCTCCCAGGCGCAAGTGATTCTCCTACCTCAGCCTCCCGAGCAGCTGGGATTATAGGCACCCACCACCACACCTGGCTAATTTTTGTATTTTTAGTAGAGAGGGGGTTTCACCATGTTGACCAGCCTGGTCTCTAACTCCTGACCTCAAGTGATCCACCCGCCTGGGCCTCCCGAAGTGCTGGGATTACAGATTTGAGCCACTGCACTGAGCCTACATTTTCTTTATCCAGTCTACCATGAATGGGCAGCTGTATTGATTCCATGTCTTTACTATTGTGAATAATGCAGCAATGAACATACAAGTGCGTGTGTGTTTTTGGTAGAACAATTTATTTTCTTTTGAGTATACACCCAGTAATGGGATTACTGGGTCAAATGGTAGCTCTCTTTTAAGTTCTTTGAGAAATACCCAGGTCACCTTTCAAAGTGGCTGGTCTAGTTCACATTCCCACCAACAGTGTACAAGCGTTCCCTTTCTCCACAGCCTCACAAGTGACTGTTGTTTTGTGACTTTTTAATAATAGCCATTCTGACTGCTGTGAGATGGTGTCTCATCGTGGCTTTGATTTGCATTCCTCTGATGGTTAGTGATGCTGAGCATTTTCTCATATGCTTGTTGGCTGCTTGTATGTCTTCTTTTGAGAAGTGTCTGTTCATGTCCTTTGCCCATTTTGTTTTCATGGGGTTGTTTGTTTTCTACTTGCTGATTTCTTTAAGTTTCCTATAGATTCTGGATATTAAGCCTTTGTTGAAGGCATAGTTTGTGAATATTTTCTCCAATTCTGTAGGGTGTCTGTTTGCTCTGTAGATAGTTTCTTTTGCTGTGCAGAAGCTCTTTAGTTTAATTAGGTACCACTTGTCTATTTTTGTTTTTCTGCGATTCCTTTTGAGGACTTAGCCAAAAATTCTTTGCCAAGGCTGATGTCTGGAAGAGTATTTTCTAGGTTATTGTCTAGCATTTTTATAGTTTGAGGTCTGACATTTAACCATGCAATCTTAAATAGATAAAATTAAAAAAGAAGACTAAGAATTTATTAGGTAATCATCAACCTCAATAGTTCAGAAAAGCCAAATTTTATTAAAAAGAGTCAAAAAAGGAAAATCATAAGGAAAATAATAAAATTTAAAGATATTGAAAATAAACATACTTTAGAGAGGATCAGCAAGGTCAAATGTTGGTTTCTTTAAAAGATTTGTAAAATTGAAAGAGCTCTGGTAAATTTGATAATGAAAAATTATGTATTATAGAATTATTATATTTATAATAATATATATGTATCATATATTTTCATATAACTGTAAAAGTTGTAGTAATCAGATAGTGTAGACCTGGTATTAAGATGACCATAGACCCATGGAGTTAAAGACAGAACCTTCAAAAAGAAGACTCTTGCCCTTTGGATGCCTATAAATGACAAGGATTGTACTGTAGAGAAGTAGAAAAAAGATACTCTTCCCAATAAATGCTGCTGGGATAATGGTGCATCGCCCAAAAAAATATGGTTTCCTTTTTCTCACACCATATAAGAAATCATTTTTGGAGGTAATAAAACCTAAGTATAAAAAGCAAAGTATAAAACATTCAGAAGTTTTTATAGGAATGGGAATTACTTCTTTTAAAAGTTACACAAGACAATATTTTAAAAGAAAATATTTGTAAATTGGGCTACATTAAAATAAACATTCTATTTGTCAAATGACACTATTCAAGAGTGCAGAGGGAAACCACAGAGCAGGAGAAAATAATTGCCTCAGAGAAAACCAAACAGTTTTAATAAGAAAAGACAGAGACCCCGATAGAAATGCAGGCAAGATACTTGAATCACCACTTCACATAGGAGATTCCTAAGCATTCAATAATCACATGAAACATGCTCGACATCTTTAGAAATGAGAGAAATGCAAACTAAGGCCACATCAGATAGGCAAAATTAAACAGTACTGTGTTAGTTCGTTTTTGCATTGCTATAAAGGAATACCCAAGGCAGCATGATTTATAAAGAAAAGAGGTTTCATTGGCTCACAGTTTTGCAGGCTGTACAAGCATGCCTCCACCATTTGCTTCTGGTGAGGCCCTTAGGAAGCTTACAGTCACAGCTGAAGGGAAGGGGAGCCAGGTGACAGCAGGAGAAGGAAAGAGAGGGGAGGCGCCACACTCCTTTAAGCAGTCAGATCTCATGTGAACCACTAGAGAAGAATTCACTCATCACCAAGGGAATGACACTAAGCCATTCATGAGGGATCCACCCCATGACCCAAACACCTCCCACCAGGCCACGTCTCCAACATTGGGGATCACATTTCAACATGAGATTTGGAGGCGACGAACATGCAAACCACATCAAGTGCCAGTGAAGTTATGGAACAATTGAACTCTCATAAACTGAAGTTGGGGTGTAAGTTGTTATATCCATTTGGGAAAACTGTTTGGCTAAGGAGGATACACAAAAATCCCCTACCATGGGCATAGATTTAGAGAAATGGCCACACATATGTACTGTGATAACATATGAAGATACTCACATTATTAGGCCAAGCTGTTGAAACCTGTGGAGAGGAGACAAGAGGAGGTTGATTCAGGTATATCCACTTTAATAAATTGTATAAAACATGACTTAAGTTTTATATAGGTGTCATATGTGCTATGGTTTGAATGTGTCCCCGAGTGTTCATTGGAAACTTAATCTCCAATGCAACAGTATTGAGAGACAGGACCTTTCAGAGGTGTTTAAAATGAATTAATGTTGTTCCTGTGGGAGTAGGTTTGTTCTCCTAAGAGTGAATCGTCATGAAAGCAGATTTGGTCCTTTCTTTTCTCCACTTGTGCCCTCCCTCGCCACTTGTTGACTTCTACCATTGGATGATGCAGCACTAGGGCCCTCATAAGATGCCGGTGCCATGCTCTTGTACTTCCCAGCCTCTGGAACCATGAGCAAAGTAAATTTCTGTTCAATATAAATTTCACACTGTGGAATTCTGATACTGCAACACAAAACACAGACAGAAAGTTGGAGCTGGGAAGTGGGGCTGTTGCTATAACAAATGCTTGAAAACATGGAAGTGGCTTTGAAACTGGATCTTGAGTAGAGGCTGGAACAGTTTTGAAATGAATGCTGAAAAAAGGTTGTATTGCCATAGATGAAACATTAAGGGCAATTCTGGTGAGGTCCCAGAAGAAGAGAGACTAGGGAAAGTCTGGGACATCTTAGAGTTAACTTAAGTGGTTATGACTAGAATGCTGGCAGAAATATGGACGGTAACGATCATTCTGATGAAGTCTCAGGGGAAATGAGGAACAAGGTATTGGAAACTGGAGCAAAGGCCATCCTTGTTATACATTTGCAAAGAACTTGAGGGAGTTGTGTTCATGCCCTAAGGCTTTATGGATGGTAGAATTCAAGAGCAATGAACTCTTAAAGAACTAGAAAAAAATCACTCCCTGCAGTTTGGATCAGCAAGGGGCCAGCATCCACTCTCAAAGATCTACCCTTCTTCTGTGGATGATCGAATGTCACAGTGGCCCCAGACATGGACTTGCCTTCACCTCATGGCGAATTACTGGCCAAGGAGGACACTTGTGGCTTTTGCTGCCCCGAATCCAGTCCACAGCTTTTCTTTGAGAAAATGACCCCTTCCCAACCCTCATTCCATGATCTTTTTACATAGCAGGGCCCTGGGAACCCAGGAGGAGTGTGGCAATCAGCCAAGTAGACCAAATTCTGACACTCTGAGCTATTGGGGAAGGGGACCCCTCTTCCCGTAGAACCAGATCTGTATGTATGGAGAGCTGGAGCTCTGTAGCCATTCTGTTACTTGAGGGGGAAGAGCCTGCTTAAGAATGGACATGACAGCAGGGCCGGGACTGTAGTGAGGCCAGTGAGGGACCTGGGAAGCAGAAAATTTAAGGCTCTATCACTCAGGATTGTGGGAGTGCAGGATTTGGGGGGCGGGCCCTGGACTGAGACGGAGAATTAAAACAGTTCCTGATGATGTTGCCCAAGCCCCTGGATCCAGCTATGCCTGAAACCTGTTGACCCCTGAATTATTGGGTGTGTGAGCCTGTACATTTTTGCTGTGTGTTACTAGGGCTAGGAGGAGACTCTGAACCTCTCCCCAGACTCTTTACCTGATAATCTTAGTCTGGGTGCCCCAGTGCCAGAGCACCCATCTCCAAGATCTCTATATTGTTCTCCCAAGGGGCCTACTGCATCCTGGTGCAAATAGAAATTCTGCTTGCCTTTGAAATCCATAAATCCCCAAGGTGGAACTGTCCTGCAAGCTGGGCTTATCCTGGGACCCTCAGCCACCACCAGCAGGCAGTAGAAAGAGCCAGGAGATGCCTGAGAGGCAGCATCAGGCCGAGGAGTACATGTTAGTTTCAGAGGGTGTAGCAGAGAGTGATGACAGGTTATTGTTAGAAAGACATGCATGATGATCTCACACCCTGGAAGAGCAGAGCTTTCATGATTATGAAATGAAATTAAGGTTTCCGAAAGCTGATGAGGCTCTTAGGCACACAACCTCATAAATACTTATGGGCTTTTAAGGCAAGAACTGAGAAGACAGAACTGGCTCCTCTCTCCACCTGCCTGCACTGCCTTGCTGTGCTGTGACCCTCTGAGTGTGAGGGCTACTGTCTGTCCCTGGAGCATGCCAAGACTGGGGTGGCCTTTGGGGAGAGCATTTTCCATATTTTGTTCACTACCTCCCAACTCCTCCTCCCCTGCAGACAGGCTTACTTTTGTGCTCACAGCCAATATACTTCAAATAAAAGGTTCTGTTCTGTTAAACAAGCAAGAACTTTCATAAACCATCCTGTACCACAGAATTACAGAGAACAACAGGATTTACTGTGCTAGACGCAATGATGACTCCCAAAGATGTCCATGTCCTGATCTCTGAACCTGTGCATCTGTCACCTGACATAGCAAAAGGAACTTTGCAGGTGCATCTGGTGACAAGTAGAGGTCACAATGATGTGAGGAAAGAGCCTGTATTAGTTCGTTCTCACACTGCTATAAAGACATAGCTGAAGCTGGGTAATTTATAAAGGAAAGAGGTTTAATTGACTCACAGTTCAGCATGGCTGGGGAGGCGTCAGGAAACTTAACAATCATGGCAGAAGAGGATGCAAACACGTCCTTCTTCACCATCAGATCTTGTGAGAACTCATTCACCATCATGAGAACAGCATGAGGGTAACCATCTCCATGACTCAGTTATCCCCCACTGGATCCCCACCAGGACATGCGGCCATTATGGGAACTACAATTCAAGATGAGATCTGGGTGGGAACATAGTCGAATTCTACCAGAGCCCACAAGCCAAGGAGTGCGAGTGGATTCTGGAAACTGGAAGGGGCAAGGCAGTGGTTCCCACCCAGAATCCGTGGGCCCTGCCACCAGCTTAATTTAAGGACTTCTGATCTCAAGAGCTGTAAAAGGAGGAATCTGTGTTGCTTCAAGCCACTGAGCATGTGAAAATGTGTTATAGCAGCCATGGGAAGCTGGCCCATTTGCTCACGCTGATGAATCATGAATCAGCAGTGTGCTTGGTAAATGTATCCATGGGCAGTAAGGGACAACGGGGGATGACCCTGGCCACAGGTCTGACCTCCGAAGGCTGCTGTGGGTGACCTACAGAAAAGGCGGGTGGGTTGGAGGGAGGAAGGCTCAAGACCCGGCTCCTTCTCACTTAGCATCTGGCTTCAAGGCATCCACACTGGCTGCGTCTCCGTCTCTGGTCTCTGATGCTCAAGGAGGTGTTATCGGTTTGGATGTTATACTTGCAATCTAAGAGCTCTCTGGGGGCAGATGAAAAAGTCAGATGCAGAATCCTGACATGCAGTTGAAGCACAGAGCAGGGATCCTAGCCTTCCTGCTATAAAATTCCATGGTGCCGCCTTTTGCTCAACCCACCTGCACTGACTTACTGGGTTTGCCTCTGTGCTGCTCAAACCTCCCTGAGAAGAAGGGCTCCTCTGCGGACACGCTTTCCCATCCGCTATATGTGGGAATCACAGTAAACAGAGTTTGTGCAAATCTATTTATGCAAAACACTGAGTTTATTGCTCACCAAGACTGAAATCTTCAGTGAATGCTGGCTTTGCTGGTCTGCTGAGCAGCACACTGGGAGAGTGTGTAGTTAATGATACAGTATAAACTAGATAGCTTTGGTCTTACAATAATTTTGTTATGGTCAATCTAAACCTAATATCCCTTTTTTCATAGTATTTTCTGCTATCCTAAATCTTCCGTCTGAAAAGCAATAATGGGAGGGCCATCAGAAGAGCTTATGGGAACACCATCGTGCTTAAAGCAACCCTGATTAGTGGATGATGGCACTACCACCTCCAGAATAAGGTGGAGTTGGAATGGCCCTGGTCAGCAGCCCCAGGCAGCCACTGTCTCTGCATGATGGGTGATTAGCCTCCCTACGAGGCCAGTGGCTCTCTGACAGTCAACCCTCCCAGCAGACGCACCTCTCTCAGCTCTGACCTGTAGGCTGAAGGATGATGTCTTGGAGGGTGGACTTGCCCCACATGTGCTGACAGGTGCCCAGGAGGGTGTGCAGATGACCTGCTGTTGGGCTTGGCCACCTTGTTTGCTCTCCTCTCCCTCTGCTACCCAGGTGAGCCTCAAAAGGGCAGAATGCCCCTCCTGGAAGCCTGTGCTTTGGTGGGGGTGGGGGCTTGTTTGGGGCAGGGAGGCCACAGGCACAGAAGCCAGGGTCGCTGAGCCTTGCTGCATGCATGGCCACCCCGAGCCACTCTGCACGGCCGTCTGTTTATTCCAGGAGGCTTCCAGAAGACACCACAGAGGCTCTACGGCACTGGACTTGCTTGGAGTGTGGGCAAAGCAGCTCTCCCCAGCATGACTGGGGAGATTTCAGTTCACTAGTCCTGGGATCCAGGATTCAGAGTGATTCATCTTTAATTTCTTTTTTATTTTATTGTGGTAAAATACATGTAACAGAATTTCGCCCCTTAACTTTTTTTAAGCACACAGTTCCGTGGCATGAAGCACACTCACGCTGTCGTGCAGCACCATCCATCCCCACAGCCCTTTCATCTTCCCAGACGGAAACTCTGTCTCCCTGAAACATGGGCTCCCCACTCCCTAAGGCATCTTTTTAGGCTAAGAGGCTAAAAATCATTTACCTGCCAAAGGACATTTGTGCGGTTGATAGTGGGAGAAACCACACTTTTTTTAGTACCAGACATAATAATGTCTGATGGTTATCCCGAGTTATCTGGGCTGCAGGTGCCACCAGGAACAGCTGTGAGGCAAGGGCCTGGGCTCAGGAGCCGGCACGGGAGCCACTCACTGGGGTCACTCCCTGTAGTCTCTGTCCCCCACCAACTCTCACTTAGCTTCTCTGTGCCTGTGTCTTGTTCCCTGGGAAGTGCAGCCATGGAGAGAATTTTTCTCTCAGACAGTGTGGGAATTAAGTTACTCTCTCCTATAGGTTTGCATACGGTAGGAGCTCAGCGCACGACTTGGGAAATGTATGCATAAGGTGGAGGTGTGCAGATGAGAAGTGCCCTAGAGGGTGCGTGTTCCTAGTGGCCCGTCTCCCTCCCGAAGCAGTGGCTGTCCCTGTGAGGACGCCCAGCACTTCCCTCCAAGCACGGGGGATGCACAGTGTCCACTCTGCCCTCAGTCCAAGGGGCTTTTCTTACCTTTTCCCAGGTCACCAGATTGCTGATCCCCACCTGCAGGGGATGGAGGCAAAGCTGTTTTTCCCACACAAGGTCTCACACATGCCCTGCAGACCCAAGTGATGGAGGGGGTGGGCCGTTCATGGGCCAGGCAGATGAGTGGGCGGACAGAGCCGGCCAGCTGCTCTGCACTGAAGGCAAATGGATCTTTAACTTTAGGTTTTAAAAAACCTTGTAATCAAGCGATTTGACCTTTGGTTCTAGAATTTGCTGCCGTGTCCTTTTAGTACCCACCAAAGCAGCTGCTCTCCGGGCTGGCCCTGCTTGACAGATGGAGGGGTTGAGAGACTGGTTTCCGCTGAGACCAATGATTTGCAGGAGCAGCAGTTCTGACCCTAGACATCAAACACTGGCTCCTTACACAGCTGCTGGGGAGGGGCTAGTCCCCACGCACGGCGAAGGGTTGGCTGGCAACACTGAATGGGACTCTAGTAAAATGGATGGAGAAACCCAGATGCAGTGAAAAGTTCATCCAAGGAGAATTACGCTGTGGACGTTGGTCCCCTGGTTGTAAAATTGGGGGGGGGGTCCCTGACCTTTTCATAAGAGAGGATCCTGTTTATTATTCATCCCATGGAATCCACACCCAGAAACAGTTTTCCTAGCCACGCCCTGCTCCCGCCCCAACTCCCACTCCTCCCCTACCACAGGAGGGCTCCACCAGGTTGGAGTGCCTCCCAATTCCCTGTCCCAGTCAGAGACCCCACTCACTTCCAGTCATAGCCTCGGTCACCAGGCACTGCCAGCCAGAACCGGCACCCCAGCTGATAGGATTTAGTCAAAGAGGCTTGGGAGTTCCTGCACCCACAGAAAGGCCATAGGCTTTCTGCAATTCTGCAAGGAACTCGTAGGCCCTGATTCTTTGGGAGCTGAGGACCCTAGATGGGAGCCCTGAGTTGAGTCATCTCTGGCAGAGCTGCAGACATAGCAAATACAAATAGAAGAAGGAATATTTACATGGGACACACTTACACTAAATAATTATTTGTTGCTCATCTAAAATTCCAATTCAACATAGCGTCTCGTATTTTATCTGTAACCCCACTCTCAGGCCCTTTCTGTTAGACCAGTTCCTGACATCCTGGTGTCTGTGGAAGCCCCAGGATATGTGGAAAGAGAATGAGGGGTCTGTGAGAGACACTCCTCAAGCTAAGACGAGGGTTCCAGGAGGATGGGAACTTCCACCCCTGTATCGCACATCTGGGATGGGGCTTTGTTGGCATGAGCAAGACACTCAGTTTCATCCTTTGTAGAGAGCTGGGGCTGTCCCTGCTTGTGGGGTTGCCAGGCCCCATAAGAGGAACTTTTGTCCCAGGAGGCTGAAGCTAGAATGGAAACAGGACAATGTGGAAAACCAAGATCTGGGAGACAGAAGCAGTGTGCAGGTGCGTTAGGCTGGAGGGCTGGTCCTTAGGCAGGCCCTGTTCTAGCTGTTGCTCCCTGCTCTGCCATTTTGCAGAGAGCCCTGGCCTGGTCCAGGCAATTACTTTGCCTTCCCCCTATTTGCTCTCAACTGCTGATTCTCATTGGCTCTGAATAAAGTATCTAGAAGAAAGTTTCTGGCCAGAGAGGCAGGGAGGCTGGGTGCTGCCCTGGCTTTGCCTCCAGTTGACTGATCCCATTGGCAAGTCATTTAGCCTTCAGGGATCACGGCATCCTGCTGTGTAAAGTGGGAGCCAAAAACATTCTGCCTTGTAATTCGTGTGGAAAAATCAAAGCAAACAACAACGAGAGACTACTACACACCTGTCACAATGACCAACATCTGGAACACCGACAACACTAAATGCTGGTGAGGCTGTGGAGCAGCAGGAATGCTCATTCACTACCAGAAGGAATGCAAAATGGAACAGCCACATTGGAGGACAGTTTGGCAGCTTCCTACAAAACGAAAATGCTCTTTCCCTATGATACAAGTGTGCCCCTTGGTGTTTGCCCAAAGGAGTAAAAAGCCTGTGTTTACACAGAAACCTGCACGCGCATGCTTATAGCAGTTTTATTCAGAATTGCCCAAACTTGGAAGCAACCAAGACATTTTCCATTGGATGAAGGGATAAATGATGGTACATCCAGACAATGGAATATTATTCAGCAGTATAAAGAAATGAGCTATCAAATCATGGAAAGACACGAAAGAACCTTAAATGCACGTTACTACCTGAGCGAAGCCAACCTGAAAAGGCCACATAGTGTGTGACTCCAACTGTGGTTCCAATCCTGGAAAAGGCCAAACAATGGAGACAGTGAAAAGATCAGAGAAAAAGCGACTGTAACAAAGTACCCCCCGGTGGGGGATGTTGATAGGTGGGGAGGCTGTGCGTGTGTGGGGCTAGGATAGGTGGGAAATTTCTGTACCTCCTGTTCAATTTTGTTGTGAACCTAGAACTGCTCTAAAAATAAAGTCTATGAAGAGGATCAAAAGCAGTTGTACTAGTTAGGGTACTCCAGAGAAACAGGACCAGTGGGATGTCTCTGTCTCTCTATCTGTCTGTCTGTCTATCTATCTATCTATCTATCTATCTATCTATCTATCTATCTATCTATCTATCTATCTATCTATCATCTAGCTATCTACCTACCTACCTGTGATCTATCTACCTACGCACTTATTATCTCTCTGTCTCTCTAGCCATCTACCAATTATCTATTTATCTATCATCTATCTATCTATCTATCTATCATCTTGCTATTATCTGTCTATCATCTATCTATATCTGTCATCTATCTATGTATCTATCTATGTATCTATCTATCTATCTACCTATCTACCTATCTATCTTGAGGAATTGGCTCATTAGCTTGTGGAGGCTGCAAGTCTGAAATCTGCAGGGGAGGCCAACAGGCTGGAGACCCAGGGAAGGGTTGATGATGCAGTCTCAGGCCTCTGAGGTCATCTGGAGGCAAATTCTTTCTTCCTCAGTGACTTCAATTTTTTTCTCTTAAGGCTTTCAAGTGAATGCATGAGATCCACCCACATTACAAGCAGAAATCTGCTTTACTCAAAGCCTGCCGATTTCAATATTAGTCTCGTCTAAAAATACCTTCACAGTGATCTGGACTGATGTTTGACCAAATTTCTGGGTACCATAGCCTAGTCCAGTTGACATATGAAATTAACCATAAAATTTCGGCAGTCTACAAATATAGCATCACCTCAAGTTATGTCGAGAGTTCAGAAAAGTAGGGAAGTTACCTTTGCATATTTTTTGAAATGAAAAACCCTTTTCTTCTGATAATATAGATAATGCACATTTATATATTTAACCATGAAACATACTAAAAAATAGAGAATTAAAAATTTATTCTCACATCCCTCTTGCCTCTTTCCAGAGGAGCCATTATTCAAATCTCTTCTAAGCAAATAGGCGCGCGCGCGCACACACACACACATGCAACTTTATAGAAACAAGAGGATGTTGTACGAGTTGTAGTCTTCTGCTTTCACTTGGCACACCGTTAACCTTTGTGAGTGAATGTTGGTACATATCATTCTTATTAATGTCTGCAGTAGGTTCCATTGATTCAATATCATCATTTATGTAACCAACCACATAATCATGGGCATTTAGGTTGTTCCACTGTGATTTGAATAGTTACTTTTTGCACAGCTGTCTAATGATCTGCTTGGGACAAGTTCCCAGGGAGGGAATGGTTGAGCTCAAGGGTGTATGCATTTTAGATTTTGATTCCTTTTGCTCCACGGCCTGTGGTGTGGTGTCTCAATTTATAGTCTCACTAATGTCATACTTTGAAACCTTTGCTAGTCTGACATATGGGCATGTGGGACGTGATATCCATTGTAATTTCTACCTAGAATCCTTAAAATATGTCTATCACCCCTCCACCCACTCCTCCGTCCTGCTCACTGTATCAGAATAAAGGAAAGGCCATCTCATTATGGATCTATTGTTTTATACCCTCAGAAGCATGGACCTCCCTGAGTGGTGCCTTGGGCCCCTGGAAGGAAGATGTGGAGAGGACCACAAGGATGGGATTTTTAGTTGTTGACACCTAGATGTTGGGAATCATTGGAGAAATAAAAAGCAGATGACGAGCAATTCCCTTTCAATCAAGAAGTGGCAAAGGCTGGGCGCGGTGGCTCAAGCCTGTAATCCCAGCACTTTGGGAGGCCGAGACGGGCGGATCACGAGGTCAGGAGATTGAGACCATCCTGGCTAACAT
>NW_012115200.1:1550930-1607344 GCF_000951035.1 Colobus angolensis palliatus
GACAGAGCGAGACTCCATCTCAAAAAAAAAAAAAAAAGAAGAAGTGGCAGCAACATGGCACTGGGGTTTGTGGAGAGTGGCTGGCAGTGGGCAGCAGAGATGAACAGGGAGGTCACCCTGATACCTTCTTCAACCTTGCAGAACCCTGAGGCCTTCTCAGCCCTGCCCTCTCTGCTCCGTGTCTCTCGGCCCCACCCTCTCCTCCTGGCAAGCTACACCCCCCAGAGCCCACAGTCAGCAGAGCTGGGGCTGCAGGAGACCCCCATCAGGAGTTCCCTGAACCCCATTTCTCTCTCAGAAGGGGGTTCCGCTCTCATGACTGGAGATGAGGCCAAGCAAATGTCCATTCAGCTTGCATGTGAGCCTGGTCCTCACTGTTCTAGAGCCAGGTGGGCCTCAGGTGCCCTGCAAAGGCAGACGATGTCAGTCCAAAGTTCTCAGAGATAGGAGGGGCTTGCTACTTGACAAGGCTCCAGAGAAAAGGGCACCTGTACACACGCCTGGCCCTGGAGGCTTCTCCTCTGTGTGGGCAGGACCCCAAGGGGAGAAGGTCAACAGAACGGTCAGCATCTTTTTACATCTAAGCTTAGAATCCCCAGAAACTCCAAAGGATAAACCCTGAGAGGGCACCCCTGGAACACCAGGCCTGCCGCCTCCCTTCAGGGGCACACTCGGGGGACTCTCTTCTGCTCCTTCAGTCTTTGGCTGAGCTGGGAAGGGAGCAATAATCGGATTAGATTAGGAGGAGTTTCCAGGGAGATTCATCAGCAGGGTGCGCACTGGGTAGGGTGGGCATGAATCCTGGTCGGTCAGGACTGGGTGGTGGGCGCCCACTGTCCTCTGTCATTATCAATGGCACTTTCTTTTACTCTCACTACTGGTTCAGTTAGGGTGATGAATTACATATCTTCCTGCCAGTGGGGCATTTGTTGGTGGAATAACTAACAGTGGGCTTCCTTGCTGGTGAGGGTCCTGGCAGAACCACCTGGAGCCTATGCCCAGTGCTGGACATTGGCTCTCCAGGAGGCAGACCCTGTGGACCTTGCAACCTTGCCTTGTGGGGAGAAGTGCCCTCTGGTCTCCAGCTGTCAGAGCATGGTATCAGCACTCTGTTTTGCAGACCATAGGCACGGAGGGAGGAGAATGCATATTTCCTTCATAGTTCAGTATCCAATACAATTATGGAGTAATCATTAAGACCCAAATAGCCAAGAAGATTGCCACGGAAGGGAATGTCTCCTTTTAACATTGGAAGTGAAGGCCAGCAGGTCTCTCCGATGGGCTGGGGGTTGGAGGAGGGGCAGCCACCGAGGTGGGTAGGGAGGGAGATGGGAAAGGTGCCCCCTCCTCCAAGGGTCAGAGCTGGTAAGTGGTTTGTTCAGGGGCACATTGGCATTGGGTGCCAGGCTTGGAGAGCTCCCTTCTATTGCATTTTCCCCACTTCCAAAGGTCCAGCTTCGGGTTCTCGTAGCCAGCACTCTGCATCTTCTGTTGCCTTCCTGCAGCACTTGTCACATTTGTTGCCTTTACCCACTGGGAATGTCAAAGGCTTTGGAGTTCAGACGGGGATTCAAATTCTGGCTCTGCCAGGTCAGGATGGAAGGATATAAATCGGGCAAGTTACCCGTTCTCTCCAAGCCTCAGTTTTCTGGATCTGAAATGAGGACAGTGTTGTGTAGATTTGCAATCAGTGTTATTGTGGGTTGGACTGTGTCCTCCCCAAACTTGTATGTTGAAGCCCCAACCCCTAGTACTTCAGTCTCTGACTTTATTTGGAGATAGGGTCCTTAAAAAGGTAATCAAGTTAAACCACGTCCATCAGGGTGGGGGAAATTTGGAGACGCACGCACAGAGGGAAAATGCCATGGGAACACCATGACCCAGCAAGCCACGGAGCGAGCCCTGGAACAGATCCATCCCTTACAGCCCTCAGGAGGAACCAACCTTGCTGACACCTTCTGGCCTCTAGGGTCCTGAGACAATCAATTGCCGTGTTTCAGTCACCTGGTTTGTGGTACTTTGTGACGGCAGCCCTGGGAAATGAATATCAGTTTTAATTGGAATAATTGTTTAAAGTGCCCTGGAGTATAGCAGGAGCTCAGCAAATGCTTGTCGAATGAACTTGGTGGCCCAGGAAATGTAGCTATCGCCCCAAACCCATCTCTCTCTCTGTTTCTCTCCCTCAACTCTGAGGCTGGCTTGGGCAGGCCAGTGCAGGACTTCCATACGGGAAGATGCCATGCTGCCTGCATTTTCCTCAGGAGGAGGTGCTGGGATGCTGGATTTGTCTACATGGGCGATGTGAAAGCTGAGCTGAACTACAGCTGTTGCTTTTCAGCCCATTGATTGATGGATTTCAGGAGGTGGGTTCGGTAGCCTAATGCATTCCCACTGCAATACTGAGGATGCATCTTTCCCCGATGATGGTCGTGAGACCACTGATATGCCAGGCCTTGTTCTTGGAGGAGCACTCTCTGTCCTTGTACAAAACCAAGCGCTGCTCCCCATGGCCTGCAAAGAGTCTCCTCTCCCAGCCTCATCCAGTGGTTGCTCTTGCCTTGGGCGTCCTGTTGTTCCCTCTATACACAGTTCCATCCCTCACCTCCTCCCGCCCCTTCCTTCCTTCAGGGTTGGCTCAAAGAACACCTCCTCCATGCTGCCCTCCTGGGTTGCCATGCACCAGGCTAGTGGAGGCTCTGAAAGATGTTCATCTGCTCCACAGACTTGGGGTGGACCAGCTTCAAGTTCATTTTATCCCATTTTCCTGGCTCCACCCGGCAGGGTTTGATGCTCATTTCCTATTTCCTATTTTATCTTCTCTGGATAGGTTTGTGTATTAAGTGCATGGAGCTCCTAACTGTAATTCATGCCTGAAGCATGGCCCCGAGTAACATGCACCACTTCCTTGGTCACGGGCATCAGCACAGGTATCTGTTGCTGTAAGGTCAGCTCCAAGGCTCGTCCTGGCCCTGGTCCCCAGCCTGCAATTGTCGCTTGCTGTCCAGTGAGTGCTCCAACAGCTGCGCCCCCTGCTTAGGCAGGGGCTGTGACTTGCCACCATGCTGGCAGGCCAACAGGTTTACGGTGTAATCTTTTCTTTTCATATTCCCTCATCGGCGTTTTTCCACAAATTTACAAATTCTTCCTTGATGTCATTTTCAGTGGTGGCATAACATCTTGCCTATGGATGTACTGTGATGGGTTCCAGCATTTCCTTTTGATTTTGGATATTTGATCTGTTTCTGGGGCTTTGGCCTTTACAACGATACACTGCAGCCTGTCCTCAACAGCTCCTCAGGAGAAAGTCACCGGAGCGGAATTACTGGATCACAGGTGCCAGCCACTCCAAGGCTCTAGGCCTCCTTGCACAATCACCATCTGGAAACATGAGCTGCTGCCCCAGCACCTGATCCAGAATCTTCCGTTGTGCTGAGGTTCTGATCTCACAAATTGAGAAGGGAATGGGCTGGGGCAGCTGGCATTTTGCCCATCGCATCTGCTTTTAGCAATCAATTGGCCCAGCAGAGTCACAGGAGCTAGCAGAGGTCATGAAGCAGGTTCAGCTGCTAGCCTTGACCTCCCCACACAAGTCCCAAAGCTCACCCCTTCTTCAGAACATCCTGGCATGATGTTCTACACGCACTGCTCTCAGGCTGCTGGGGACTGGCGGGGGTCTATTTTCTAGATGAACAAAGTAAGCACAGAGGCTCCCTGTCTCCCAGGCAGGTGCGCTGACACCAGAGAAGCCTTGAGCCGGGCCTGGCACCCCGGGATGCACCCTTGGGCCTGTCCAGGTGCAGGGGCTTGGCATCTGGCCGAGCCACGTGGGGCTCTGGCAGATCCCAACGGAGCTCCTACCTGCAGCCCCTCCATGCAGGCTACTTGGGAAGGGCTCTGGTCTGTGAGTTGCTCTCTGTGCCAGACAGCACTCCAGCACCTGCCCTTGGGGGGGGTGTGTGTGTGTGTGTGTGAATGTGATTTTACAAATATGTGTGAGCACGAGTGTGAATGAGTTTGTGTGTGAGTGTGTGTGAGTACATGTGCGTATGTGTGTGTGTATGGGTGGGCAGTTTGTTGTAGGTTTTGTGTTCTACAACTGACAACCTCAGCTCTTTTCTTGACCTGGTTGGTGACTGGGACACCCTGCTCTCTTGCACCGGATGGAGCCAGATTGGGCTGGGGTTGGAAACTTCTTGGTTCCTGGTGGACCAGGCATGTCCAGGTTTTGACCCCACCTAAGAAACCTGTCTGTGGCTCTGGAAGAAAAAACACCTGAGACCCAAAGAAGATGTGGTGCCCCAGCTGGGGTGGGTGGACATGAGTCTCCCAGAGCAGCCCAGAATCAGAGGAGGACTGACGGTTGAGGACCTGGCTAGAGGAGGGCATCCCAGACCTGGGGGTGGGACCAGAATCCAGGGTCTGGCCCTTTTACCTGGCTGGAGCCCTGTACCTTGCCAGGCCTGGCTGGCAACTAGTCTGAGAGCCCCCAGCTCCATGGAGACACCCATGGTAGGGCCTGGCTTCCCAGCACAGGATCCCAGGAAGGAGGTGGGTTGAGAGTCATGGAATGGTGCTGGGGGCCACTGGGGGCATCTCAGAAGGGTAGTGTTGGGATCACTGTGGAAATTCCCTCTGTGGATGTCAGATGCACTGATGAGGGACTGAGTGGAACGAAGGCACATCTCCTGCCCTGAGGATTTCCAAGGCATTGGGCTCCTGGCTGCCACTCTGCGGAGAAGCACCGGAGGCCGTGGGACAGGGGCCCAGTCTTTCCACTGGTTCTGATGATGGAAGTCCCCTGGTGACCGTCATCGGCTGGGGGCTCTGCCCACACATAGAGCCTTCCGGTGCCTTCACAAGTGTGCGTCATCTCTCTGTGCTGGCTTGGTCAGGAGTCGCCTTGCCTTTTAATGTTGGAGTATTCCTTTAGGAATGGAGGCTTGTTGTTTAATTGAGCAGCACTGTTATTTTTCTAAAAAATATATTTTTCAAAATGTGGTGTTATATTTAGTTTTCAACAGATTGCCTGAATTCTTTTTCAAAGTTGCATTTTATTATGGATAAATTGAAAATGCTCATATCTTGAGTTATCTCTTTCTTTTCCGTAGACCATCCTATCTTAATGAACCTAGGAAATCCAGATGAAATTAATCTAAATGCAAGTTATGTTAACTTTTGTCACCATGAGTTATTTCCATGTTTCAGGATGGCAGGGACCAGGAGAGGCGGGCAGGCTGCTGCTAGGGCCTTTCAGACTGAAGCGTATGTTGAGAAGGAGCACTGACCAGCATACTTACCTCTCCCGAACCATGAGGCGTGGCCCCAGCAGAGGCTGGGAGCAGAGATGGGGCCTACCCAGCCCATCTAGACTTCTCTTGAGCAGCCCTTCTTAATACTACTTAATTAAAATTTAAAAGTTCTGGGACAAAAGCTAAACTGGAAGAGATAGTCGGTCAGCAGGTGCCAGCTGGACTGTCTCAGGCTAAGTGGGATACAGGTGGGGCCCCTGTGCTCCCCCAAAGACCAGGCTTGTACATGCAGTGGGCCTGGGAGTCACTGCCCGCAGCAGCTGGAACTGGCCGGAGACCTACAGACTTTGAGGAGAGGGTCCTGGAAGGACCAGGGGGTGTCAGGCTTCTGCTTGAGCAGGTGGGGAGGAGGCTGTGGCCCTCCCGCTGTTTTGCCTCCACACACAAGTGGCGTAGGGACACCTTATTCATAGGGCATTGCACACATGCCCAATCGCTTCCTTAGACCTTCTGGAAATGAAGTGGCCAGTCAAAGGTCACATTCCCTGCTGAAAAATGGGCTGTTGTATCCTCCAGCCATGGTAGTGCTGGCACAGACCTTTCCAGAGGGCAGGTTCCCAATCGGACTTCACCTCTCAAATGGCTTCTTGGGGCTTCTTAGGGCTACAGTAACAGATGCCACAGACTGGTGGTTTCCACAGCCCAAGTGTATTGTCTGTCTCACAGCTCCAGAAGCTGGAAGTCCAAGATCAAGGTGTTGGCAGGGTTGGTTCCTTCTGGGGATTCTGTGGGAGAAGCTAATCCATGGCTCTCGCCTGCTCCTGGAGGTCAGCCCAGGCCTTGGCGTTCCCTGGCTCGTAGCTGCCTCCCTCCAGCCCCTGCCTCCATCCTCCCAGGGCCTTCTCCCCTCCTGTCTGTGTCTCCACTCCCTCTCCTTTCTCTTCTAACCCAGTCATTGGATTTAGGGCCCGCCCTAGATGCAGAAGGATCTCATTGTGATTCCTTAACATGATTACATCTGCCAAGTCCTTATCTCTAACTCAGCCACATTCACAGGTATGGGGGTTCGGATGTGGACATGTCTTTTGGGGTCCACCATTTAGCCCACTGCCCTCTGCTTCTACATCTTCCCTTGAATTGTTCCAATTCCAAACTGAGAGGTTGAGTCGTAGCCTGGCTGAGAGGTATCCCCAAGCATGGCATGTCCTGGGGAGGGGGCATCACGGGTGGGCTGGCTCTGAGCTTCATTTGCCTCCGGTACCCCCTGTGGGGGGTTGGGGGATGGCTGCGTGTGCCCTGATTAGCTCCCTGAGACAGGCTCCAGGGCAAGCTCTGGCTCCAGGTCAAAGAAGCCCCTGGCCACCCTTTCCATTGAGCCCTTCCAATGGGCTGTGGCCCAGGCTGCTCTTTGGAGTTCTCCCTGACTAGGTTCAGCATCAGGGATCCTTTTCTAAGGCCAGGGACAGAGGCAAACAGGCAACAACTGTGATGGGGGACCTTTTTCTCTCTTTCTGAATCTGACATTAGAAAAAGTAAGAAAGTTAAACTATACCCTGAGTCGGAAGGAGAGGGGTGACATTCCTGTCTGTGTCTCCAGGGTTGGAAATGATGGATTAGCTCTGCATTGAAGCGGAGAGAGCCTCTCTCAGCTCTGTAGACACAAGGACCGGGTCCTCTGTGTGCAAAATACTTCCGCCAGCGGAAAATGCCGCTCCCTGCCGCTAGGAGGCCCTCTGGCTTTGTTAACAGTCCACAGTCCTGGTCCTTGGGAATCAGCCCTGAATACAATTTGAGCACACAGTTGTCTCCAAGGATTTTCTGCTGTGTTTTCTTGGGCGCACAATGGAAAGCTGGAGGTAGAGGGATTCCAGTTCAGAGCTTGCCCTTGTCAGACACGAAACGGAGCTCGTGATGAAACCAAACGCAGTCATTTGCTAGGAGTTTCCTTTTCTCTAAAACCGTCTCCAGGTTGCTGGGGGCTGTGGTAACGAATGGAGCATCAGTGTCTTGGCCATCTTGGGGTCAAACACTAATCACAGCCTCCTATAAGAAGGGGCTGAGCCAAGGCATTCCCAGGAAAATGTGGGCTTCTCTGCTGAAAGGTTGTTGTTCCCTAAGGGATTTTCTGTTCTTCCCCAAAGTCCACACCCCTCTGGCTACAAGAATGGAGTTCTGTTGGAATAGGAAGACGGACAATACCAGGAGGTACATGCATCCTTTCAAGGACGCAAACCTCTGCCTAACCCCACCCACCCTCAGTGTCTTGCAGTGGGGTGTATAGGGGATCAAATGGAGGTCTAGGCTGGCTACCAGCTGCTACTGTAGCAAGAAGAAGGAGCATCCAGGTGTGAAGCTGCAAGGAGACAGGAGTTGGGGCTGAGAAATTCTAGTGGAGAAGCCCAGATGAGTCCAGGCTAGGAGATAGTACCAGATGTGACTGTGGGGCATGTGTGTTAGTGTGTGCACGTATGCACGCATGCATATATGTGTATGCACATGCGTGTGCCTGTGTGTGTCTCCCTGAAGACAGCGAGACACAGACAGAACTAGCAAAGAACTTCACAAATCCCAGAGCTCTGTCGAAGAAGGTGCCCTCCATGCTCACCTGACTCCTTCCTGGCTCGGCGGGCTCATCTGTAAATGGAAATTGTATTTGTTTCCCTACTCGCCTCCCATGGCTGTTGTAAACATTAGACAAGAAGGTGAATACATAAAATTATGAAGGTGAAATATTTGGGAAGGTGGAAACTGTAAGATTGCAAGGTGACTCTGAGTAGAGATTTTCTGATGCTCCCCATTCCTAGCTGGACCGTCTGGAGACACCTCAGAGTGTTGTGGTCTCAGCAGATATCTTGAATATTTCCAAACAGCATCAAGTTCAAGTTAGTGCAATGAAGCAGACGAGGTGGACAGGCTGTAGAGCTGAGCAGCGGAGCTCCCTCCTGCCATGGCATGGCCACGCTGTCTCCCCTCTTTCCATCCCGCTGCCTCCCTAATTTCTCTAGCCTTCAAGACTGGACTCTGCAGAGTGGGGTGTGGGAATCTCATGGTAGGTGATTATTTTAGATTGTTATGTGGAATATCCTTCTAATTGTTCTTCATTTAAAATAAATTAATTTTAACCAACAAGAATGGAGAGGTATGTCGTCCCTTAGTCTTAGTTTTAGACAATCACATTTCATCTGGAGTTTCAGGGCAGGAGTTCCCCATGTAGAGAATGTAAAAGAGGAACATCAGGTGTGACTTGCTCCCAGTGGCCTGCAGAGCATTGCTTCTTACATGTGCCAGGAGGATGCGTTTATGGATCACCTCATCCAGGTCTAAGGAAATCATTCCCTTCAAAAAGTGGGTTGCAAAGAGTCCCGAGAAGATTGTGGATTGAAGATGTTACGCATAATGCAAACAGGTGCTAGCAACTAGAAAACCAACAGAACTTCCATGCCCAGGATAAGCTCTTCACCAGCTGCATTAAATAGTAAAAACAGCCAGACACATCAAAGAGATTCTAACTGGGTTTGCCAAGAAGTGGGCAAAAAGAGTCAGCCTTATTAAGAAGGCTACATGAGATATGGATTTACACTCTCTATTCTGTTTGAAAATCAGTTGTATTGAAGTGGAGTTACATAGAACAGCATGCACCTATTTTAATAATCTGTAGATGTGTTTGACAAGCCACCTGGGTAATTGCCCCCATAATCAGGATATGTTATGATTTCTTCACCCCAAAGGGTTCTTCCCTGTTTCTTTGTCTTCCCCACTTTTAGCCCTAGGTGAATATTGATCTGCTTTGTGTTGTATTCGTGTGATGAATTTCATACAAATGGAATCACACAATTTATCCTCTTTTGTGTCTGGCTTCTTTTGCTCAGCATAAGGACTTGGAGATTCGTTCGTGTTGTGCATATAGGTAGATAAAGTCTTTCTTACTGGGAAGTAGTGTTCCAGTGTTAGGCTATGCCAAAATTGTTCTTTCACCCATCTGTTGATGGAACTTCTGCACTCAGATTTAGCTCCTGTGAATAAAGTGTTATAAACAATCATGGACACATTTGTGTGTGTGTGAAACTAATTTTTCAATCTCTTGGATAATACCTGGGAGGGGAAATACTTGGTAAGTGCAGGTGGGGAACAGCCAAACTATTTTTCAAAGTGGTTGTACCATTTCATGCTCTGCCAATAATAGATGAGAGTTAGTTGGTTTCTCCAGATCCTTATTAAAACTTGGAATTGTCAGTCTTTTTAATGTTAGCCACACTAATATGTCTGTGGCAGCGTCTCATTGTGGTTGTGCTATGTCTTTCCCCATGACCAATGATGCTGAGCTTTCTGCAAGTGCTTCTTGATCATTCATTTATGTTATTTGGTAAATAATTCATTCAGATCTTGGGTTAATTTTTTAAAATATTGTCTTACTAGATTGAAAGAATTCTTGATATAGTCTGGATCAAGTCCTTTGGCCAAATATACATATGGCAAGTCTTTTTTTCCTATCTGTGGCTTGCCTTTCATTTTCTTAGGGGTATATTTCTAAAAATTAGTTTATTTCTAATAAAGTTCAATTTTCTTGTCTTTTTTTTTGATTCATGCTTTTTGGGTCCTATCTAAGAAAACTATGCCTTTCCCAAAGACTCAAAGATTTTCTTCTAGAATTTTTCTTAGCAGTTTTGTAACTCTGGTGTTTATATTTAGAACTATATTCCTTTTTCTTCCCCTTCTTTTATTTTTTGAGGCTCTTGGATTATTAAAACATGAAGATCTCCAAAGGAGAATCGTGAGTTTGTGGAATATTTTGTATGTTGACACTAAATAATATTTTAACATAAAGAAAGTAATAAGATTCTTCTGTTTTCAAGATAATTACAAAATTTATTTTAAAAATGTTAAATCATACTTTGCTTCAGGCAGTGTAGATTGGGAAAGAGACACAAATTTAAAATTATTTAATGATCACCTTCTGCCAACACTGTTACTGTGTTTCTGTGACAATGTGTATAACCTCAGGAATTGTCAAACCCTACTGTGTGCCATAATAGGGCGCACAGTGACCTCCCTCCCCCATATTTTTCTTTCAGGCAAGGGCTTTCACTTGCTTTCCAGGTCATGTTATCACTGTAGGTGTAGTATTTATTTTTTTAAATTAAACTTTTTATTTTAAGGTAATTGTAGATTCACGTGAAATTATAACAAATAATGCAGAGAGATCCCACATACGCTTTACCCAATGGTAACGTTTTGCAAAACTACAGTGTGATATCACAGCTGAGACACTGACATCCATACAACCAAGATTCAAAACATTTCCAGCTCTGTTAGGATCCCTCTTGTTGCACTTTAATTGCCACACCCACAGCCTCCTGCCCTCATCCCTCCTTAACCCCTGGCAATAGCAAATCTGCTCTGCAAGTCTAGAATATGTCATTTAAAGAATGTTAAATAAATGGAGTCACACGGCATGCAACCTTTCGGGACTGAGGTTTTCACTGAGCATAACTCTCTGGCTTTGTCCATGTGCTGCACTCATCTGTACCTTGTTCCTTTATCACTGAGTAGTGTCCCACGGTGTAGATGCACCAGCTTGTTTAACCACTCACCCTGGGAAGGACATCTGGGTGGTTTCCAGTTTTTGTCTTTTACAAATAAAGATGCTGTAAACGTTCATGTCATTGAATGTTTGGCTAAGAAAATGTTAACAGCTTTAAGGAGGTATGTTGACATACAACAAATTGCTCATGGTTGAAGTGCATATTTGCTAAATCTTTGCATATGTACATACCTCTGAGAACATCACCACAATCACAAAAATAAACACTTAGATCACCCCCGGGTGTCCTCATGCTTTTCTGCAATCCCTCCTCCCCTTCATCTACTTGATTTCTCCTACTTCCTTCTCCAGGCAACCACAGATCCGCTTTCTGTTATGATAGTTTGTATTTTCTAGAATTGTGTATTAATGAAAACATACTGTAGATTTTTTGTATGTGGCTTGTTTCACTAGATGAAATTATTTTCAGAGTCATCCTGGTTGTGATATATATCATTGCTGCATTTCTTTTTATTACCGAGAAGCATTCAGTTGCATGCATGTATCTCTGTTTGTTTATCCATCTTGCCGGTGGATAGACATTTGGGTTGTTTCTGGTTTGGGGCTATTATAAAGAAAGCTTCTAGGGATATTCGTGTGGAACTCTTCATGGACAAGTGCTTTCATTTCTCTTTGGTAAATATCTGGGAGTAGAATGACTGGATCATACATTAGGTTGTACTTAACATGTTCAATCCTTCCTCTAGCTTCTTTAAGGTATGTAAATGTAATACTGTCACAATCATTCTATTAATGTCTTTGTGTACTAATTATACCCTCTGTGTCAATTCTGGGTCAGGTTTGGTTGATTTTTCTTTCCTTACTGTGGGCAGTGCTTTCTTGCTTCTTTACATGCCTGGTCATTTTTGCTTGGTTGCCAGACACTGTGAGTTTTATCTTGTAGGGTGGTGAATATTTTTTATCCTATAAATAATTTTGAGTTTTGTTCTTGGACATGGTTAATGTACTTGTAAACAGTTTGATTCTTTGGATCTTTCTCTTAAGTTTTGTTATCTGGGACTCTACATTTAGTCTAGGGTTAGTTTTTTTTTTTTACCACTATTGAGTCAAGATGTCTCTTATTAGTACAACCAGTGCCTTCTCAATGATAGAGTTTTCAACTCTGGCTGCTGGAAACAGATACTATTCCAGTTGTGTGCACTGAATCCTATTCCTCTAGTCTACAGATGGCTGTTTCTCCGGCTTCAGTATGTCCTTACACAGATGCACTGGTCCGTGTTCAACTGAATACTTGAGGAAGACTCTGCTGATCTCCCGAGTTCTCTCTTCATGAAGCTCTTTCCTCTATGATACCCTGTCCTGTGAATTCTGGTTGCCTTGGTTTCCCCAGGCTCTCAGCTACATCTCCTCAATTCAGGAAAACCACCTTTCTCTGAGACCTGAAAACTTTCTCCCAGCAGTAAGCGGGACAATCACAGGGCTTATTTCATTTGCTATCGTCTATGGGTTACTGTTTTTTGTTGTTTGATACCCAATGTCTTGTATATCATTGTTTCATACGTTTTATCTGGTTTTTTTTTTTTAGTTGATTCAAGCAGGTGAGTAAAGCTAGATCCTTTTATTCATTTTGAGTAGAAGTAGAATCTTCTGTTAAAGAATTTTGCATCTATGTATCACAGGTGATAGTTATCTGAATATTTTGTCTTCTAATATCTTTGGTTTTGATATCAGAGTTCTGCTAGTTTCACAAAATGGTTTGATAAATGATATTCTTTTTTCTCAAATATTTTTGGCAATATTTGTCTTATTTGCCTTTAAGTGATAGAATTCATCAATGAAGGCATCTCATACTGAGGTTTGTTTTTTTTTTAATGTAGCAATTCTCATTGTGAGTTGAATTTCTTTAACAAATATAAGAATAGGACTGTGCAGATTTTCCATTTCTTCTCTAGTCAGTTTGGTAATTTGTGTCTTTTAATAACTTTTTCTATTCTGTCTACATTTTTGACAGTTTGAACCCAAAGTGGATTATATTATTCTTTTATTATCTATAATATAGGCTTTGTGGCGATGTACCCTATTTCATTCATAATATGGTTCTTTTTGTAGATATTTAAAATATTTTTTCTTTATCTTTAGTTTTTGACAATTTACATTATTGTGTCTTGCTTTGGTTTTGTGTTTATTTTTCATTTTCATTGAGATACTGGAATATTGTAGTATTCATTAAATTTGGAAAATATTCAGTTGGTTTATTGTTTTCTGCTTTCCTTATCTTTTTGCTACTCCAGTTACACATATTTTAGACCTCTTGATATTGTCTCAAAAATTCCTGAAGCTCAATTCTGTTTAATTTTTAAATTCAGTTTGCATCATTTCTGCTTGCATGTCCTGAAGTCCATAAATATTTTCTTTTGTACTACTCTAACCTGCTGTGAAATCTATAAGGGATTTTTTTTCATTCTAGATACTGTATTTTTTAGTCTAGAAGTTTTATTTTATTCATATTCATATCTTCTATTTTTTCCTTATGAGGTTCATATTTTTATTTATTTATTTATTTATTTTGAGACACCCAGGCTGAAATGCAGTGGCACAATCTCGGCTCACTGCAACTTCCACCTCCCAGGTGCAAGTGATTCTCCTGTCTTAGCCTCCTGAGTAGCTGGGATTACAGGCACTCGCCACCATGCCCAGCTAATTTTTGTATCTTTAGTAGAGATGGGGTTTTGCTATGTTAGTCAGGCTGGCCTCGAACTCCTGACCTCAGGTGATCCACTCGCCTCAGCCTTCCAAAGTGTTGGGATTACAGGTGTGAGCTACTGCACCTGGCCTCATATTTTTATTTCTTTCTTTGATTCTATTTATGATAGGTTTTATAGGTCTAACTGCTAATTCTATCATGTCTGTGATTTCTTGGTCTGTTTCTATTGGCTGTCTTTTCCCTGTAGTGGGTCACATTATTCTGCTTCTTCACATGTCTAGTTATTTTTTGATTGAATACTTGGAAATTTGAATACCACATTACTGAGGGCTCAATGTTGCTGTTTTCCTTGAAAGAGTGTTGAACTATATTCCAGCATGCAGCTAAGTTACTTGTCAATCAACGTTATTCTCTCAAGGCTTATTTTTAAGCTTTGTTAGAATGGGTAATCTGTACTCTAAGGCTAGTTCAGCCCTATGACTGAGGCTTGGCATATCTGAGGTCACTTCTGAACTCACCAGGTGTGTTTAATGATGTCTCTCCACTTCAGCTCTTTGGAACATGAGTGGCTCCTACCTCTATGCAAACTCTGAGTGTTGTTCATCTTACAGCGTACCTGCTTTTGTTTTCCCAACCTTGTGAAATTTTACCCTGTATATATGTAGCTTAGTCTATTGCAGCAGACCCAAGGATGCCTTGCCTGTTGTTTAACAAGTGCTGTAACCCCAGCACTTTGGGAGGCCGAGGTGGGTGGATCACCTGAGGTCAGGAGTTCAAGACCAGCCTGGCCAACATGGTGAAACCCTGTCTCTACTAAAAATACAAAAGTTAGCTCAGTTTGGTGGGGAATACCTATAGTTCCAGCTACCCTGGAGGCTGAGGCAGGAGAGCCGCTTGAACCTGGGAGGCGGAGGTTGCAGTGAGTCGAGATTGCATCACTGCACTCCAGCCTGGGTGACAGGGCGAGACTCCTTGTTGACTCAAGAGAATGGATTCTTCGTGTATTTCTAAATTAAGACAGATTATCACAAATACCATAAGCCAAGATGTATGAGATTCAGTCATATTTGATGTACCTGCGTAGCATGGCTCCTACAAATGTATAATTTATTCCAATTCTTGTTTGCTCAGATCTTCATCCATATCTCTTATGCACCCTCCAACAGTATTTGCCAACAAAGAATACATTTGGGTTTGTTGCCATGTTGTTTCATGAGACTTGTTTCAGCCATTTTACCTCAGCAGGAAGAACAAACCTTTACCAAAAGTATCATGAATTACTGTCTTTCACTATGAAACCACAACACAGGTGCCCTAGACCAGAGCAAATGCCGCGTTTTGGAAGGGTCACTGTGGGTGGGTGGCAGTCATGGCTACAGGGGGCGGGGGTGGCAGAAAAGATCTTAGATCTTTTCTGACCACCATTTTTGGGTTATTGGTATTAAAACCGACTCCTCTCTGCTCTCTGCCTGGCCGTTCTGACGAATGGAGGTGCTGATGATCATTGTCTCCCGTTGGTTAACCCACATATGTTCCCTCAACCAGGACCACTGGGGCAGGAGGCCTGGATTGCTGAGAGCCCCAGGCCCTCTGCCGTGGTCTGTTCTAGTTTGTCTGGTCTCTTCTAGTTGTGGTCTGGGAACCGAGCAAGGCCTCCCACTGGGATCCATTGAGATTGGACCTGTGGCTTCTGTGTGTGCACTTGCCTGAACCTGCATGTGTGCCTGTGTGTGTAAAGCAGGGCACGTGTTCTGCCAGCTGGTGTGCAGGGCCGGGCCTGCTGCCGAAAGCCCAAGAGCCGGGGTGTGTGAGTGTGGTCTGTGCTAAGAGAGTGGCCTCTGCAGGTCTGCAGAGAGCCTGTTGCTTTGCTCGGTGCAGACTTTAAATCCATAGGCGGCTGTCCTCTTCCACGCAAAGAAAGGCATCCCCAGCCCAGGTTGCTTTGTGCTTTCCTGGGTTCTGGCACCGCCCTGCACCGCCCCGCAGAGCCTCTGCCTGGCCACCCTAGAGCAGCAGTCTGGGGGAGCAGAGGCCCCGGGGGCATATATAGTGGTCACTGGTTGTGGAGTTCATTCAAATCATTTCTCTGCCACATTTTGGACTTGCCCGAGGTCCCTTTGTGGGGCTCATTGCAGGCAGAGAAAATGTAGCGGAGTCTTCTGGTGAAGAGTGAAACTCAGTAATGGAAATATGTGTCCCAGGCAGGAGCCTGGAGCTGATCATCTGACGGTGGAACATTGTTCAGCCAGTGATTCGAATGGGAAGGGAAGGAACTGAGTTCTGCAGGTGGGCTGAGCACTAGAATGAGCCCACCCCTCCTTCCAAGGCTGCCCAGTTAGGGGAAAATAAAACGCGTTTGCCGCGGCACCTTGGACAAGGGTCTTGGTCGCTCTCGATCCATCATGGATCCTGCTTGCTGGCTTGGAGGCAGCCTCTCAGAGCTGAGGCGGCCCAGGCGTCAGGCCCCCACCTCGGCTTTGTGTGGCTGTCTCTGCCGGTCCCCTCCGGCCTGGCCATTGCCTGCAGTCCCTCGGGTTTTCTGTTTGGAAACCTGCCCTTTCCCATCATTGGGAGGCTGTCCCACCGTGGCCAGTGGAGATCAGCTTTGAGAAGTGGCTCTTGTGAGTAACTCACCAACCTGATTTATTTACTTTCCTTGAGCTTAATGGCAGAATAAAAACAAAATGTATTTAAGGTTAATACTTTGATCTAAAAAATAAAGATGTAGTGTTTTCCTGTTAAAAAAAAAAAAAAGTTTTATTATGCCAGTAGGGGAAGCTCTTAAAAGTATTTCAAAATTGCCCTGGGGGCAGTGGCTCATGCCTGTAATCCCAGCACTCTGGGAGGCTGAGGTGGGTGGATCACTTGAGCCTAGAAGTTCAAGACCAACCTGGCCAACATGGCAAAACCTCGTCTCTACAAAAATACAAAATTAACTGAGCATGGTAGTGTGTGTCTGTAGATCCAGCTACTCAGGAGGCCGAGGCGGGAGAATCACTTGGGTCCGGGAGGTCAAGGCTGCAGGGAGCTGAGATAGTGCCTCTGTATTCCAGCCTGGGTGACAAAGCGAGACCCTGTCTCAAAAAGAAAAAAAAAAGTGTTTTAAAATCCCCATTTTTTTTCAAGTGAAGATTAATTTACGATTAAAACGTTTTTAGAAAAGATATGGCCTGGGTGTTTTTATTTTCCTCAGAAACAAAGAGTTAGGTGCAAATGATCATTGATCTGGGGCTCCTGTGATCACATCATTATTTTGATTAAATAATTAATACCATAAACTTTAAAAATGGATCCGGACCGGGTGTGGTGGCTCACGCCTGTAATCCCAGCACTTTGGGAGGCCAAGGCGGGTGGATCACGAGGTCAGGAGTTTGAGACCAGCCTGGCCAACATAGTGAAACCCTGTCTCTACAAAAAATACAAAAAATTAGCTGGGCTTGGTGGCAGGTGCCTGTAGTCCCAGCTACTTGGGAGGCTGAGGCAGGAGAATCACTTGAACCTGAGAGGCAGAGGTTGCAATGAGCCGAGATCACGCCACTGCACTCCAGCCCGGGGGACAGTGCGAGACTCCATCTCAAAAAACAAACAAACATACAAACAAACAAACAAAAGCAGATCTGATGTTCTACTTTTTTTTTTTTTTGAGTCTGCAGCTCCATTATTATTTACAATCAGTAGGTTTACAGAAATCCTGGAAATGTAGGTTTTCATGTTCTATGAGAAATTGCATTGTGTGGTCACAATTTCGCTTCTGCAACCATTCTAGGATTTGGGAGAAACCATTTCATTATCTGAAGAGTTTAAGTTCCAGATGACTGAAGACCTCTTGCCCTATATTTGTTTTAATTAATATTAATGAAGGTTGGTTAATATGCAACTTGGTATACAGTGAAATGTGTATTATTTGGACTAATTGAGTATTTAACAATCTGTAAAATCGATGACATGGATAATAATTTACAGTGGAAAATGCGCGGCGATGTTGGGCTCAGAGCCACCACAGGTGACCTGCCCCAATTCTGAGGCTATTCATTCCCTGCTCCTCCGTCCTGGGGGTGTTGATGGACAACCTGATAATTAATAGGCAACTTGGAAGACCTCGGTGCTGTTTTTTTGAGAATCCATGTTTTCCTGGGTTTGCATCTTTTTCAAAGAGGGCTAAGTGACTTGCCCATGGGTGGCAGGGCGGCGACAGTGGTTCTGTGGTCATCTTTCATCCCAGCTTCCTGCAGGTGCATTTTGACTGCTCCTTCAGAAATCCTGTCATCTGTCTTCCCACAGGGGTGGGGTCCGTAATGAACACTGTGAGCTTTCTAGCCCTTAGGCTAACATGGAGAATTCTGAGGCAGGGCCTCCTCTGGGTTGATAGAACTAATTAGGTTTAATTAACAAATTCCAGGAATAACTACTGGAAAACCTCGTGGGCTTGAGTGGAAAGCATGGCAGTCCCCCATGTGGCACTTCCCCACCTCCTTGCTGCTGTCTCACAGATCTATTATTAATGTCTTTTATCACTATGACAATGGAATCATGTCTCCTTTGCTCTATTATCCTTTGATCATTGAAACGAAGCTTTGATCCTGCATTTCACTTATCACTGAAATGAGTCTCTGGATCCTTGATGCTGGAAGGTAGAAACCTTCAAAGAATCTGATTTTGTGGCAGGTTCTAAAAGTCGGCTTGAAGGATGAGACCTGGACCCTGGGTGAAGCATCCATCTCTCAGGAGAGTGGCTGGAGACTGAATGCGAGGAGCAGAGAGAGATGGGAGGTTCTGCTCGGCCACCGTGCCTTCACCAGCACCAACTGGGGGTCCTGCTATTCAACTGGACTCTGACACTGAACATGGGAGCCAGCGCAGACCCCGCAGGCTAAAGAGCAAGGTCCTCTGAGACTGCTCTCATTTCAGATGCCAGCTACAAATGGGATCCCAGGCTTCCTGCACTTCTGTCCGGCTTGGTTACAAATTGGAGAGTCCCCAAACCCCACCTCCACTTTGATAATTCATTAGAATGACTCAGGAGACTCAGGAAAGTACCACACCACAACGACCACTTCATTACAAAGGGCACAGAGGAGGTGCCCGGGGAAGATCTGGAGCCTCTGTGCTGCAGTGGTGGGTGCTGCCCTCCTGGTGCATCTACACCTTCGCCAGTCAGGAAGCGCCCCCAGCCCTGTTGTCCAGAGTTTTATAGGGGTTCCGTTACATAGACACAACTAAGTCACGGCCACGTGATGCAACTCAATCCTCAGCATCCCTTCCTTCCCCGCAGGTCAGGAGGCTGAATGCTGCAGCTGTCTAGGCCTGCGGGTGACTTTCTGCAGAGCAGCCCCACCCTGAAGCTGTCCATTCCTCCTGTCCAGGATTCATTAGCATCACAGAGACAGACCCAGGCTCTAGAAATCCCAGCAGGGACTGAAGCTCTGTGCCAGGAAATGGGGGCAAAAACCACATCTATTTTTTATAGACAGGCAGTTTTGGGCAAAGTGGCTAAACCCTAATCAGGGCTGTCCAGAAGTGACCGGCTCAAGCGCCCCCGGGGAATGCCGCTCCGCTGAGATGTACCTCAGTAGCACAGGGGTTTCAGCTTGCTCCTATCTCGTTCTGCCTTAGAGTCAGGCCCTGAGATGCCGCGTCTAAAGGCCAGGACCTGGGCCTCTGCTCGCTGCCCCACTGCAGGCCTCCGGATGCAGCGTCAAGAAATGTTTGAATGCACGCTTCACACGCTTAGCTATGAAAAACAGAACAAACAAATGAAAATCGAAAGCACTCAAAGAACATTTTCTAAATGAGACCTTAAAGGAGATGATTTGGAGGAATCTTCATTTCTCGGAAGGTTTATGCCCTACTTAAATTTTTTGAGACAAGGTCTCACTCTGTCGCCTAGCTGGAGTACAGTGGCACGATTTTGGCCTACTGTGACCTCTGTCTCCCGTGCTCAAGAGCTCCTCCTGCGTCAGCCTCTTGCATAGCTGGGACTACAGGCACAAGCCACCATGCCTGGCTAATTTTATTTGTTTGTAGAGACAAGGTCTTACTATGTTGCCCAGGCTGTCTTGAACTCCTGGGCTCAAGGGATTCTCCTGCCTTGGCTTCCCAAAGTGCTGGGATTATAGGCGTGAGCCACTGTGCCCAGCCTGATTTTGTAACCTAGACATTGCCTGGGAGACCCTGTTCTTTAAGTTTCAAATGAAATAGAGACAGAACTAGCTGGATTTCCTAGGCCGACTAAGAATCCCTAAGCTTAGCTGGGAAGGTGACCACATCCACCTTTTAAATACGGGGCTTGCAACTTAGCTCACACGTGACCAATCAGGTGGTAAAGAGAGCTCACTAAAATGCTAATTAGGCAAAAACAGGAGGTAAAGAAGTAGCCAATCATCTATCGCCTGAGAGCACCGCGGGAGGGACAATGATCGGGGTAGAAACCCAGGCCTTCGAGCCAGCAACGGCAACCCCCTTTGGGTCCCCTCCCTTTGTATGGGAGCTCTGGTTTCACTCTATTAAATCTTAGGACTGCACACTCTTCCGGTCCGTGTTTGTTACAGCTCGAGCTGGGTTTTCGCTCATCGTTGCAGACCCGCCGCTGACTTCCATCCCTCTGGATCCAGTAGGCTGACTGCTGTGCTCCTGATCCAGCCGCTGACTTCCATCCCCCTGGATCCAGTAGGCTGACTGCTGTGCTCCTGATCCAGCGAGGCGCCCGTTCCCGCTCCTGATCGGCTAGAGGCTCGCCATTGTTCCTGCACGGCTGAGTGCCCGGGTTTGTCCTAATCGAGCTGCACACGAGTCACTGGATTCCATGGTTCTCTTCCGTGACCCACTGCGTGGCCCAAGATTCCATTCCTTGGAATCCGTGAGGCCAAGAACCCCAGGTCAGAGAACAAGCGGCTACCACCATCTTGGGAGCTCTAAGAACAAGGACCCTCCGGGAACAACATCAACGGGCATCCCAACTCCCAGTACACATACAGACACCCCCCTCCATATCTCTGTGGTCAAAACCCACCATCACCATCCTTCCCAGTCTTTCTAAAGCACAGTCAGCAAACCAGGTCACAGGTCAAATTCTGGCTCAACGCCTGTTTTTAGATTAAAAAAAAAATTACTGGTGCACAGTGGCACCGCTTTGTTTCCGGGTGGTCTACGGCTGCTTTGGTAATGCCTGAGTTGAAGAGCTGCAGCAGATACCCCAGGGGCTGTAAAGCAGATACGACTCACCACCTGGCCCTTTACAGGAAAAGCCGGCTGCGCTTTTGCTGAGTGAGTTCCATGTCACCTGGATGTGGTGCATCGTCCTGGGCTGGACACCTGGCCTGCTGTTCCTCTCCTTGGCTCCCCCAGCACGGAGTGGGAGGCCATGTGGGCTGAAGGGGCCGCTGAAGGGGCTACTGCAGGGCCTCAGCCAGCTCCTCGAGCAATGGAAGCCTGTACATCCCTCTTAAGAGTGCTGGCCGCTGCACAGCCGGCTCCCAGCTCGCTGGTTCCAGCCCCTCCCCAGACAGGTTTAGCTCTTCCCTGCGTGAAATCAAGGTTAGCCTAAAGCTGCCTCCTCACGTATTTTAAGTTTGGTCTAAAGGTTTCTCTGTACATTGGGAACTGTAACCTCAACGGAGTTGTAAACAGACTGCATTCTACTCTTGTGCCAATCACCAAGTTTTGGCCAATCCCAGGTGGCTGACTGTTCAAACTGTGTTCAGATATATAAATGCTGAGCTGTAACCAATCCAACTCTCTCTGTATCTCACTTCCATTTTCTGCACATCACTTCTCTTTCTGTCCATAAATCTTTCACCATGTGGCTACGCTGGCATCTCTGAGCCTGCTCTGGCTCAGGAGGTGGACTGATTGAGAATCGTTCTTTGCTCAATTAAACGCTGATAAACTGAATTCAGCTGAAGTTTTTTTTTTTTTGTTTGTTTGTTTGTTTTAAATACTTGAGTCACTTTCTTTCCCTGAGTCATGTCTCCGGGCTCTGCCGCAGCTGGCTGTTCTCTCCAAAGCCAAGGTGGCTCTCAAGGTGCTCTGCAAATCTGTGCCGTCTCCTCCTGAGAGAAGCCTTTCCTCCCTTCGGAGGCGGGAGCCGCAGCCGTGGAGCGGTTGGAAGTGGCATCCGCTTCCCCTCCTTGCACTGCAGTCCTGGCGCCCTGGTGGGCCTGGTGAGGCTGTTCTGTCTGGGATGGAGCCACAGGTGGCCCTCCGGAGTCGTGCTCAGCTGAGGCCACATCTTGAGATGGCACCTTCTCTTCTGAAAATAAAGAAGTGGCGTCGTGAGAACAAGGCTCAGGGAATCACCAAGGCTCCCGCAGCACTGAGTCAGCCAGTTTCAGAATCCGCTCACGTTTTCCCTGTGCTGAGGTCCAGCTGGTGTGGCCCCCACTGCTGGAGATCACCCTGCTCTCGGCCCTCTGGGCCCCTCCCTGTTGGAGGCTGCACAAGTGTTTCTTATGATTAGGCATAATTGAAGCCTGTCAGTAACAGCCTGTCAGTAACAATGTGCACCTGTGATCAATTGAGTAGCTGACCAATCATTACCTCCTCCTCCCTGCTCTTGTTACCCAATAAAGAGGAAGGGCTGGAGAAGGTCGGGTGGCTGCCTCTGCTCGCTAGAAGCAGGGAGCTCTCTTCTTCTCCATGCTAGCCTTTCCTTAAAACAGGTTTTGTTTTTTGTTATTTCTACATTCCTCCCTTCGGTCTCAAGTAGTAACAGCAGTAACTGCTGTAATGATGGTTTCAAGCAGTAACAGTAGTAACTGCTGGTGACGGTCTCAGGCACTAACAGTAGTAACTGCTGTGGCGATGGTCTCACGTAGTAACAGTGGCAGTCAGCCACACCTCCCTGCACCTTCCAGGGCGGACCCTGCCTGTTCTTTGCTGTCCTCTGAGGCCTTGACTCCTGGGCTTTCTGAGAGCTCCTGGTCCCCTGCTTTTCATCGTGGCAGACACCGAAGGGGAAACCAGGACACTCCCAGTGAGAAACCTCCCAGCACAGAGGAGGCCCCTCCCATCTCAGTTTTAGCTCTTGGCTTTTTGAAATGAAAGCTTATTTTATTTCTGATTTTATCGGGTTTTGGTTTTAAAGGGTTGGCCCCTGTTCCACCTCCTCTGGATGTCTGGGTCTTCCCGGGAGCAGGGTGACTCGCTCCACCAGCGCTCTGCCCAAGTGGGTAAGGAGGGCGGGCCGCGAGGGCCTCGGGCAGGGCAGCTGCGGCCCAGGGAGGGACAGGCCGGCGGTGCTCAGGGTGCTCTGGGGTGCTCCAGGCTTACAGGTCGGAGCATCCCTCTCATCCTTCAGTCCTCCTGTGTGGTCTCAGCATCCGGGCCAAACTCCTCCCAGCCCTCTTCAGCCGCATCCTTCCCCGGTGGTCACACTGGGCAGGAACAGAACAGCCTCTGTCTTAACCACTTCCGTCTCCAAGCACCACCCTGCCCGCCCAGCGTGTTCTGGCTGCTGACCGAGACACGCCCATTTATTTTACCCATTCAGTGCACTGCATTTCCATCTAGAAACCAAAACTTAGCGGAGAGCCCCAGCGGCCGTGGTTCCCAGAAGACTCTCCCGTAAGACGCACCGCCATCCATGTAGCTTGACCTAACAATATGCCTGTTTTTAGATAAACCTCCTCTGCTCAACACGACCCATCCCTTAGAGTTGAAAACCAAACTCACCTGGAACAAACCCGAGGCCACGTGGAAACAAGGCGCAGTGAGCTTTGTGCAAGTGTGGGCGGTTTTCCCAGAGTCGCGGCACGGGATTCTGTCTTTGTCCTTACCTCAGCTGAAGATGAGGCTGAAGTGAAAACTCAGCCCGTGGCCCTTGCGAATTCAGAGGTACTGGTGACGCAGGGGGCCCGTGGCGTTCTTGCTGGCTCCCTGAGCTTTTTCTTCATGCATGTTCTCTGGCCCCTGAGCTGAGCTGTGACGTGACTGCCCCAGGTCCCCAGCCAGGGCTGTTGGAACCCAGAGGCCTTGAATCCAAGGCTGTGCTTCTCCTCGAAGGTTTATAGTGACGGGTGCTGGGCTGGCTCCGGGAGCGGGGCTTCCTGCTCTGACCAGCTTCCAGCCTGCCATGCACGGCACGGTCGGTGAAGGTCCACGAGGGCCATGTGGGCAGGAAAAGGATCCTCTTTACATAGTGCACTAACTGCCATCGTGGGGCTGGTGGAAGGGCTGCTTGCACTCTCTCTGTCTCTCTCCTCTCTCATGGAGGTTTTTGGCATGTGACCTCTGGGTAGTTTGGTTGGTCAGGAGTTCCCTTCCCCCGTGAGACTTGATTTCTTTGTTTGAGCCAGTCTTGTGGATTTTGCAGCGGGAAGGAAGGGCCCTCTGAGTTGTTTTTCTCTGCCAGCCTGAGCAGGTGACACCCTCACCCCCAGCTGCCACCCCAGCAGGAGGGGGCTGATCTGCAGTACAGATGCCCATGAGGGCAGGGAGGTAGGAGACCCGAGTACAGAGGCTCAGCCAGCGCCCACCTCTCTGTGGACTGACAGCCAGGCTGCATGTGCTAGGCTCGGCTTGTGGACATCGAGGACCAGGTCCTAGAGGCATCTGTGTTTGCAGTCACCTTGTCCAGGACCTGGGCTCAGAAAAACAGCTCTCTGTTGATATAGCTGTTGCCGCCTGTACCCACGCTCAAACACACAGATCCGCTGACACGCTTCCCGTGGGCTTTCTCTGCCCAGTGTCTGGTCTTGGTCTGGGTTAAAAGTGCAGGCTGACCCCTCCGGAGCTTCATCTGGGGGCTGCCCTGCGTCTTCTGCTGCTGTCCAGGGGGGTGTGTCGGGATGTTCTGGCACCAAAGCCTTGCAGGAGGAGTGTGCCAGACGGATGCTCTGTTCTGAAGCAGGTGCCGTTCTCCTGCAGGCCTGACTCTCCCGCACCAGCCTGGAGGGCGTCCCTGGGAAGGGGACTCTGCAGGAGGTTACGGACAGGAGTTTGTTAAGGGGCACCTGGGGTCTATGTCGATGGAAGGGAGGGAAAGGAGCAGGAGGGGATGTGTGAGAGGTGGGTGGCAATGGAGCTTGAGGAAGGCCTCAGGTGACCCTGCTGAGCTGTGGTGCTGGATGGCCTTCCGAGGCACTGACTTGGGGCGAGGCTGGGCTGTTTTTCACCTGTGTCGGTCAGGCCCTGGATGTGGCTGCCCCGGGGAGCGTGGTGGCCTGGTGAGGCAGCTCTCCTTAGCAAAGGTGAAGGCTGCCTGGAGAAGCCGTGCACACCTACAGCCTGAGGAGCCACTTGAACCACGAGCAGATGCTGGGGCTGCCTGGGCCTCACAGAGACTGATGTCCAGCCTCCTCCAAGAAAAGCCCATTGTCCATCTGCACGCAGAGCCTTCTGAGCGTAGTCTCATTTGTTTATTTTAAAACTACTTTTGCAGCATCGACTGTCTGCCAGGCCCTGTGCTCAGTGCTGGAGGTAAGAGTGAGAGGTGAGGCAGTTAAGGCTATTGCCCCCCAACTGCCCCCAGTAAGGCTGTGTGTTTGCAGAGAGAGAAGAAGGAAAAGAACAAGGAGGGGGAGGAGAAAGAGAGAGGGAGGGAGAGAAAAATGGCAAGAAATATACCCAGCTCTAAATTGCATCTAAGTTGGATAGCTTTAACAACGTGCCAGAAAAGATGAAATTACGTGGATGCCCAGCCAGTCACCTGCTGTGGGGAACGGGCTTTTGGGCCGTATTCCTGGTCTTGTTTCCTTATCTATGCCTCTGATTCAGTGTTTCAACTTTACAAAAATATGAAAATGTAAAATGTGTGTAGAAACAAGCTTCATAACATGAACTTGTCACTGTCAGGGGAATTCACTGGAAGTGTGTGTGAGTCGGTGTCTTCCGCCCTCTGTCAGTCACTGGTCTCTGGATAAGCGTGATCTCAGGCCCCGAGCTCTGTTTCTTGGCTGTTCTCACAGAGACCAGAGCAGGCTGCAGCAGCCACCGGGGGTGGCCTCTAAATCATTAGCGATGACAGTAGTAAGTGAAACAGACACAGTCCTATTGTGTGTCAAGCAGGGAGTCAGATGTGCCTGCCGTGCTCCAGCGCTTCCATGAGCTCAGCACACACAGCTGCACTCCCCGTGCCTTGCCAATGGCATTGCAGAGTGGCTCTCCCTACTTCACAGGAATGCAAAGCCACCCGGGTTAACTGCACAGTTCTTGGATCCTGGGTGCTGAGTGTATGAACAAGCTCTGCAGGTGACCATGCATCTGCTTCCAAGGCCTGGTCCCGGGAGAGGCCTGTGTGTCCCACAGGGTGTTGCTCAGGGACAGCAGGTCCTCTGCCTTCCAGACGCTTCCCCTCCTGAAGTGGCATGTCCTAGGAATGAAATGAAGAGGCTGTTGCCAGTGTTGAGATGAGAATCTTGCTTCCAGAACTTTTTATGGGTATCCCATTTTTCATAAGTGGGATTATACTAGATAAACGGTTGGGTATCTTGCTTTTTCACTTGATATGTGTAAGAGTTTTCTACTGGTGACTTAGCAAACCTAGTATCTTTAAACGAACAGTAACCATTTCTTATCCCGCTCTGTCTGTGGGTCAGAAGCCTGGGCCTGGTGTGGCTCGCTGGCTCTCAGCTTAGTGTGGCACTGGACGAAGTTGATGTGCTGCGGGGCCGTCTTCCTTCCCAGAGGCTCGGGATGAATCTACTCCCAAGCTCACTCAGGAGCTGGCAGGATGTAGCTCCTCGCAGCTGTAGGACTGAGGTCCCTGTGTCCACCAGTCCCCGTGACTGTCAGCGGGGGGAGGTCCTCAGGGCTACAGGCTGCCTCAGCCCTTGGCGGGTGGCCCCTTGCTCCTTCTCCCCGGTAGGCCAGGTGCTCCCAGTCTCTCTGACCACCCTTCCCCCTCAAATCCGTGGCTCTTCTGTCCCTTGTCTGCCTTTAAGGGCTCATGTGTTGTCCGCCTGGTTATCCTCCTATTTTATAGTCAGCCGATTTGCAGATCTGGTTCCATCTGCAGAGTCCCTTCATGTGAACAATGGGTTGGATAGTGTTCCCCAAATTCATGACCATCCGGAACCTCAGCATGGGGTATTATTTGGACACGGGTCTCTGTGGAAATGATTAGTTAAGAAGTGACATCTTACTAGATTAGGTGGGTCCTAAATCCAGTGACTGAGACCCTCATAAGAAGAGGAAAAGACAGAGATGCAGAGAAAGTGGCAATGTGAAGGCAGAAGCAGAGGCTGGAATGATGGAGGAAGGCACGGATGGCCAGGAGCCCGAGCCGCAGAAGCTGGGAAGAGGGTAGGGGGTGATTACTTAGCCTTCCGAGGGAGTGTGGCCCCGCCCACAGCTCTGTCTTGAGTTCTAGCGCCTGGAGCTAGGAGAGAATAAGTGTCTGTGTTTTCATGCCTCCGGTGTGCGGCAGTTTTTTTTTTTTTTTTTTTTTGAGGCGGAGTCTCGCTCTGTCGCCCCCGGGCTGGAGTACTGTGGCTGGATCTCAGCTCACTGCAAGCTCCGCCTGCCGGGTTCATGCCATTCTCCTGCCTCAGCCTCCCGAGTAGCTGGGACTACAGGCACCTGCCACCTTGCCCGGCTAGTTTTTTGTATTTTTTAGTAGAGACGGGGTTTCACCGTGTTAGCCAGGATGGTCTCGATCTCCTGACCTCGTGATCCCCCCGTCTCGGCCTCCCAAAGTGCTGGGATTACAGGCTTGAGTTCTTGATGGCATTTCTAGGAAGCAGATGCAGCGGCAGGGCTAAGAGAGTGCTCCCTGGAGTCTGGAGGGCACATCTGTAGAATTCTGCCTAACCTAATGTGCGGTGAAGTTCTTTGTAAGTACAAAGCATTGTTACAATGAAACAGGTATAATAACTGCCTTCCCCTTTACAAAGACACTCCTTCCATGCCTGGCGCCAGTGTTATCACCAAGTGATGCAGTTGGCGGGGACCAGTCTTCAAACTTTCATTCTGTAATTAATAGTCTGGATGTCAGAAGGCAGAGGCAATGAATAGAACACATTCATGGCTATGGAGTCATGCAACGATGACATGTGATTTACTGTCAGCTCAATCTGGACAGGCAGGAAGAGGCTGAGACAGAGGTGAGGCATTGGAAAATCTGGTCGTTAATTGAATCTCATGGAGCTAATGAAGCCCTATAGAAGGAGAAGAAAGAAAGCTTACTGGCCATAAATGCCTTGGGACTTCTGACCCCACAGGCTCTGCTGTTATCCTGGTCCCATCTGATGCGAGGGAGGGCTTCCCCTGGATTCATTTCTGCTGTGGGATTTAATGGCATTTGGGAAAAAATCGTGAATATCCTGCAGCAAGAATATGAAGGAGATGTAAATATTTTTCTCTATGAGGACATTCATGTTGAAGGTTTCTCAGTCCTCAGATATTGGGGGATTCTGTGACAATCCACTTTTGCTTACATTCCCTTAACTGTACGTGTGAATATACAAGTATGTGTAGATTGCTTCTTGTGTCCAAAAATACCTGGATACTGGGGAAGAAAAGGCCTGTTACTTCTTTTTTTTTAAAAAAAATTTATTTTATTTTTTTACTTTATGTTTTGGGATACATGTGTGGAACGTGCAGGTTTGTTACATAGGTATGCACATGTCATGGTGGTTTGCTGCACCCATCAACCCATCATCTAGGTTTTAAGCCCTGCATGCGTTAAGTATTTGTCCTAATGCTCTCCCTCCCCTTGCCCCCCACCCCCTGACAGGCCCCAGTATGTGGTGTTCCCCTCCCTGTGTCCATGTGTTCTCATTGTTCAACTCCCACTTATGAGTGAGAGCGTTTGGTGTTTGGTTTTCTGTTCCTGTGTAAGTTTGCTGAGAATGATGGTTTCCAGCTTTGTCCATGTCCCTGCGAAGGACATGAACTCATTCTTTTTTATGGCTGCATAGTATTCCATGGTGTATATGAGCCACATTTTCTTTATCCAGTCTATCATTGATGGGCATTTGGGTTGGTTCCAAGTCTTTGCTATTGTAAATAGTGCTGCAGTAAACATATGTGTGCATGTGTCTTTATAGTAGAATGATTTATAGTCCTTTGGCTATATACCCAGTAATGGGATTGCTGGGTCAAATGGTATTTCTGGTTCTGTATCCTTGAGGAATCGCCACACTGTCTTCCACAATGGTTGAACTAATTTACAGTCCCACCAACAGTGTAAAAGTGTTCCTGTTTCTCCACAGCCTCCCCAGCATCTGTTGTTTCCTGATTTTTTAATGATCACCATTCTAACTGGCATGAGGTGGTATCTCATTGTGGTTTTGATTTGCATTTCTCTAATGACCAATGATGATGAGCTTCTTTTCATATGTTTGTTGGCCACATAAATGCCTTCTTTTAAAGCCTGTTACTTCTTGCATGGGGAGAAGGAAAGCCAGCCCAGGACAACACAGCTTCAGTCCTATCTTGTTGTAGGGGAGGGTGAGGCCTGTGGTAATAAACAACCCCAAATTTTAGTGGCTTAAAACCATAAATGTTTTATTCCCTCACTTCCCTTACTTCTCCATCAGACACTGGGGTGGGCTCTCCCTAGCACCCAAGCTCTACCATCTGCAGAGTCCCCAACTTAGCCACTGGGGAAGTGAGTACCGGCATAGTCAATGCTTGCCATGAAGCATTTTGACTGAGAAGTGACACAGGACATGTGTGCTCACATTTCATCAGCCAGAGCCAGATGCATGATTGTGCCTAGCTTTGGGGGAAGGACAGATTAAACCCTAAGGCTGTGCCCCAAGAAGGGGAGGGTTAGAGAGTGGTGGACGTTAGGAAGGCCACCAGGAAGGCTGGGGGAGGAATCACTCTCATTCTTTGCGATGATCCTGGAGCAGACAAAGACCACAGTGGATTTCTCGGGCAGGTTGCTGTGCCACTGCTATGGTTTGAATGTAGCCCTTCTAAAATTCAGGTGTTGCCAATGGGATAGTATTAGGAGGCGGGGCCTTTAAGAGGTGACAGGGCCATGAGGTCTTCCCTTGTGAGTGGGATTAGCACCCTTAGAAAGAGGCTTGGCCGGAGGGTTGGCCTCCTCTTGTCCCTCTGCCCTCTGCCATGTGACGAGGTGGCAGGAAGACCCTTCCGGCCTCCTCTTGTCCCTCTGCCCTCTGCCATGTGACGAGGTGGCAGGAAGACCCTCCCCAGATGCAGGTGCCTTGATCTTGGACTTCCCAGCTTCCAGAACTGTGAGGAAAGAAATTCGTGTTACTATTATTTTTGAGACAGGGCCCAGCTCTGTCACTGAGGCTGGAGTGCAGGGGTGTGATCTTGACTGACTGCAGCCTCGACCTTTCAGGATCAAGCCATCCTCCCACTTCAGCCTCCTGAGTAGCTGGGACAATAGGCGCAAGCCACCATGCCTGGTTAATTTTTAAAATTTTTTTGTGGAGACGAGGTTTTGCCATGTTGCCCAGGCTGGTCTCAAACTCCTGAGCTCAAGCAATCTACCCACCGCGGCTCCCAAAGTGCTGGGATTACATGCATGCGACACCACGCCCATCCTAAATTTTTGTTCTTTATAAATTACCCAGTCAGTGGCATTCTGGGACTAAAGGGACTCAGACAGCCATCAGTAACACCTGGGATGGACGTAAAGTTCTGGGGACCAGAGGATGACCTGTTGCTCCTTTAGTTGTGGCCCCCACAAAGGTGTATCTGCCTGGAAACTCGGGATGTGACCTTATTTGAATTGCAGATATACTTGAAGCTACGATCTCAAGATGAGGCCATCCTGGATTAGGGTCGGCTCTAAATCCAATGACAAGTCCTTACAAGGGAAGAGAAGGGGAAACAGACACAAACGCACAGAGGGAAAGGCTGTGTGACAATGGAGACAGGAATTAGGGGACAGCCCCACACCAAGGAACACCGAGGGCCGCCGGCAGCCACCGGAACCCGGGAGAAGCCGGTGGGAAGTTTCTGCCAGAGCCTTTGGAGGGAGCATGGTCTTACTGACACATCGATTTTGGATTTCTAGCTTCCAGAACTGTGAGAGGATAAATTTCTGTGGTTTTAAGGCCCAAGTTTGCAGTAATTGGTTCAGCAGCCCTAAGCCCCTGGTGCAGATTTGCACTGCCGGGAAGCTTTTGGGAAGTTATGTTTCCTCATTATTATCCCTTTTCCTTTCCCTGGTTCAGACTGGTAGCCAGGGTCTGTGTTTCTTGACCTTTCCTTCCCTTCTTTTGTTTCCAGTGAAAGCTGAAGCTCAACTCCAGAGTCAAAGCCACTTCCCAGAGATGAGGAGGATAGGGTGGTCGTTTGGTCTCAGAGTCTGGCTATGCAGAAAGCCCCGGCCTGGTTACCAAAGGACAGTGTTGGCTGAGACAGGGATTCAGAAGAAGGAGGCACTAAGGGGGCCAGGGGAGGTTCTGGTTGGGTTTTGAACAGGTTGGGTTCATAGTTGCCCTGTAGGGTTGGGCTGAAGGCATCTGGAGGCGTCATCTGGAGCTGGGAGTGATCTGGTGCCTCTGAGTGTAAGTCTCAGTAAAGCACTGCCAGCCTGCCTTTGCAAATAGGCATCGAGCCTTCAAAGTCCCCTTAAAACCAACTTACTTTAAACTAGAAATTGGTATGATAATTATTTGAGTGGATCATTTGTCTAAAGGTTAAATATTGGGTAAAAGCCAGAGCAGAAAACATCCTTTAGCAAATCCACCTGTCTATCTGTGCTACTCCTGCCCGGGAAAGCGAAGCCAGCTCTCACATGCTGATTTATCAGCTTCACCTGAGAAGGTCAAACACCCAAAAAAGCATATTTCGTCTTCGATTCCTCATGTTGTGCACCTCATTCACCAGACGTGCATGGGCAGTGGCTGTGTGCAGGGCCCTGCTGTTGGGGTTTGGAGCATGTAGAGAACAGACAGAAGACAGAAGAAAAATGTATAAAAAATACACAAGGCGCACATCAATTGCAGTGCTTGCTAGAAAGGAAGGAAAAAGGAAAGCAGGGCCGGGGAGACGGCCAGTGTGGAGCGTGCCATTCGCAGTGTGCAGTCTTGCGTGCAGGATAGGCCCTGTGGAGAAGGTGACCTTTGGACAAAGACTCTGGGAGATGCAGCCACCTGGGCAAAGTGCATTCCTGGAAGATGGAACTGCATTGCAAAGTCCCTAGCTTCTGGCATGTTGTGGGAATGGCAAGAGGTCAGAGGCTGGGGAAGAGGGAGCAGAAGGGAGGGCGGTGGGCAAAGAGGTCCAAGGGCCATGGGTGACTTTGGATTTGTTCTGCTAAAGGGGAGCTGTGCGAGGCTGCTGAAGAGGGAATTGTCTTGATGAGAGTTTGAAAGCGCCGTCCTGGTTGCTGGGTGGAGCGTGGCCAGCACAGGACATAGAGGGGCAGGAAGACCCTTTCGGAGGCTCAGGCCACCGTGCAGATGAGACAGGACTGTGTCCTGCACAGGAGCAGCCACTGGAGAAGAGGGTGGGAGAGCCTGGGTGTAGATGGACGGGGAGCAGGGGATCAAGGCTCACTTCAACATGTGCCTATGACCCACCCAGACCCTGAGTGGGGAGGGAGACTCCCAGGAAACGCCATGAGGGAATCTCCTTCATATAACAAAGTGCTGAGCCCCAGACACGCACACATGGCAGGAGGCTTGGTCACGATTCTGTGGTTCTTCCATTTTGTGGACAGGAACCACAGTTCTAGTTTAGCCAGGGCATGCAGGCAACCTCATGTCTCGTCTTCTGCAACCCTTTCCTCCCGCTGCCCTCCCGGCCCCAGCGAGGAAGGTCTGGCACCATCCCCACCCTGGCTGGCTTGCTGTTGCCTTCATGGGGTGCAGCATGGCACAGGAGGAGCCACTGTTTCCTGACAATACATTAGAGTGACCACCCTCATCCTTAAGACACGTGGATCAACTGGCTCCCCTGGCAGCTGTTCTGAAGTGCTGTCCACACCCACTCAGGATCCTGGGGCTGTCATGGAGGGGTCAGGCTGCCCACCAGAGTCCGATGCTACAATTTCCCAGGTCTTTGCTGTGACCCAGGATGCAGAGATGATGAGGACATGACTCTTGGGGGCAGGAGACACCTTCCCATGGGTTTCATACTTGGCCACCTCATGCTCCATCCAGAAGATTGCTTCAGCCTCCGTCTCTGTGGAGAGGAGAGTGATGCACATAGGTACCTGCAGACAGCCCCCTGCAGAGGCGGAGAGGACGAAGAGCCCTGGCAGGGGAGGGGGCCTGGCAGGAAGCAGGGTGGCTCTGCATCCTTCTCTGGCCCCTCAGAAGCAGAGACTGCAGGGCCAGCCCTTGGCTTGTGGGGGACGGGCAAGCATGACCCTCAGGCAGCCAGCTCTGCTGTGGCTCCGTGCTGTCAGAATGGACCACACTTACCAGGCACAAGCCAGCAAGACTGGCTGTGACACAGTCATCCTGAGCTGCCCTAAAAATGATAATTTTAACACAGCCTACCTGGCCTAAGGCTACCTGAACATAGCATGCAAATTTATGCATTTATACAAATTACAGCAACCCAGATTTCTGGCTGTGGAGACCTCTGCTCCGGGAGCCTGTGGGGCCGACGTGTGGTCTGTGGTCTCACTCTTGCAGCCTGATGCAGATTCACACACCTGCCCTCTTCCCTGTTGGCCTCTTCAGCAAGAGCTGGCCTGGATTTCTGGGGAGGCTTTTTTTTAATGGTCCCTGCTCAGCTTAGAGATGCCGAAAGAAAAGCAGTTTCCAGGTGAAGCCCTCTGTATTCCTGGGTTCTGCCAGCGTCTTCACAATGAGCGGACGCGCCTCGTCCTTTGTGCAGTCCTTGGTGTAAACTCTTGAAAAAACAAGTTGAGCAAGTTCTGTGCTGTTCATAGTTCAGCAAGCAAAGCAGTCCCCCTTGAGGTGTCTATGTTTGATTAATAGGAGCAATTCTTGGTCCTTTTACGGTGCTTTTCTGCAAAGCTGCTGTCAAGCCACTCGCTAACTCTCTGTGACAGGCAGGTGGTGAATCCTGGATCCGCGTTTGTGTGTGGAGGAGAGGCATGGAGAGAACCTCATCTGCGGTCCTGCAGGAGGAGCCAGCAGTGCCCTCAGAACCAACAGGGTCTTGCTGGCTACTCCTGTGGGGGACCCCTCCGAGGGGGTCCTCACCCAGTGGGGCAGGGATGGTTTCAGCCTGAGGTGCTTCCTCTCAGCAGCCCCTGAAAGTGGGACCGGGACTGAGCCAGGCAGTGGGATGCAGGATTTACCACTTGTCATCGTCACACGGGGCTTGATGCCTTCTAGCTCCCGGGACACCCGGCTGGCCCGAGTTTGAATACAGGTGATGTGCCTCCCCTACATGCCCCAGGGATACAGGCACCAGCTCTGTCTCCCGCCCCAAAACCCAGCCAGGGTGGCAGCTGCTCTTGTTTGCTAAGGGGCTAAGGTGGGGAGAGTAGCAAGCCTGAGGGCCTGACGGAATCGAGACTGTCCTGTGAGCTGCAGAAATGCCTGTGGTCTGTGCTAAGGGGACTTTGGGGCATGATATAATTTAAAATCAGCCAGTTTACTGTCATGTCTCTGCTAAAACACGCTTCTCCCAGGCTCAGGAAATCAGGGCTCCTGAGCTGACTAGTCCCTCCTTCTGTTTAGAATATTCAGAGACTCTCACCAGAAGCAGGTCAACCACGACTGTGACAGAAAACGGAAGCTGGATCCTGCCAAGCAGATGTTTGAGGTCTGCCCAGATAATCCCTCTCAGCAGTGCTCAGGGCGACAGGAATAAAAGGTGCCTGTCAGGACAGGGGCTGCATGGAACATTCTTTAGTGGGGGCATCGTGGAGCCTGGCACGGCTGCAGGGGACAGACACACCTGCTGCTCACTCTAAAGCCTCTTCCCCGTGCCGCGTGAGCCACCCAGCATGGCCCAAGTCCAGCTCATTACCTGTGTAATTTATCTCAGGCATTGCAGAAATATCTGAGCCACAGATGCACATGGCTTGTCTTCGACTCCTACTGGACATGTAAGAGAACAGACAGGCTCTGTCACAAAGGGTCTAACCCAGAGTTGAGATGATGATTAGGCAAGAAGCAGAAGAGTCCCGAGGGGACCTCCCAGAGTGGGAATATTCACTCAGCCAGCGGTTCCTGGGTGTCCCCAGCATCATAGGATCCTCTGAGTGCTGCGTGGACAGGGCTGGTCCCCGGAGGTCTGGGGCTGGAGCCAGGTGACAGAGGACTTGGTAAACACACGCTCTGGTGGTGGTATTCTGTAAACAGTAGACACGGCACCACAGTGTGCAGGGTGACCAGGCTCAGAGTGCCAGCTACGATGGGCAGCCATGGGAGCGATGCCACTGGGTCACATTAACCAGTGGGGGCCTGTCTCCTCCTCCAGGGCTGCTGCAGTGCCAGGCTGTGTCCTTGGTGCTGGGAGGCCATGGGGAGTCAGAGGCTGTCTCTACCAGACCAAGATTGCATGCCGTCTGCAGCTAAGGTGGGGTCTTGTCCGGAAGTGCTGCTGACATGATGCAGAGCTAGCACTGAGATGAATTTCCTAGCAGGCAGGCCTTGGGCTAAGGTCACTCCCTGCACAAGAACTCTGCGATGTCAGGACTGTCGTTACCCCCATTTTAAAGACGTTGAAATGGATGTGTAGGGAGGCCACAGGACCTGCCCGCACACCTCGGCTGGGGTCCAAGCCCATTCTGTCCAGCTCCAAAGTCAGTGCTTTTTAATGATGCTCACCTGCAAAGAATCGTTGTTGATGTTACGTCTTTGAAGAATTAGTATTAAGTTATAGTTTGGCTTATTTAAATAATGAAAGAGGCTTCAGATGCTGGGCTTGTGAGAAAGAACAGGTCCAATGCTGGGAGGGATGGTGACGTTGGGCACCAGGTTGGGCTGGCAGGTTGGGCACATTCGTCGCTGTCCAGCCAATGTTTGCGCCCTCTCTTCTCTGCCTCCAGGGTCACCTCTCGGCTGCCTTTTATGCTGGGCTTGGCTGTGGGGCCAACTTTGGCCTGTGGAATGTGGGAGGAAGTGGCGGCGTGTCCATTTGAGTCAGGCCTCTAACGGGCATGGTGGGCTTGTGCTCTGCCCCTGGGGACGTTTGTCCCGGTAGCTGCCCCTGCAGATGAGACATGGAGCAACTGGGTGCTTGAGCACCCAGCATCAAGCAGAGCTTCCCCAGTCATCCCTCATACTTGTTAGTGAGAAATCAGTGCTTACTGCTGTGTTCCTCTGAGATTTTGCAGTGAGTTGTTCCACAGCAATACCTGACTGTTACACCTGGTAACTAAATATTTGGCAGTGTAGGAGTTGAGTTGTCTAAGGGACAGTGTGTTAAGGCTAGTTAGGAGATAATGGGATTTTTGGTCTAGATGTAAATCAAGACCAAAGCCTGTAAGGGGACTAGTCTGTAAGTCTGGTCTGTAAGGGGAGCCTTAGTCTCTATCCTGAGAGCTCCGAGTTTCTTTCTAGGGGAACCCTACAGAGTTCTTGCTGGCCATTGCTCTCCTGGGAGTAATATTCAGGGCCTGCCCCGCTCCTGTGGGGGAGCCGAGGCCAGGGAGGGCCTGGGCTCAGTGTTGGGGACGGTGTTTGGTAGCCTAGCACCCTGGAGAGACATTCCCTGTCCCCAGGTCATTATTGCCATCTGGCCTCCTTGTGATTTTCTCTGATTGAGGGGACTGTGTAAAAAACTTCTCGTGGCTTCCTTCTTTCACTAATGTTTTCATTCATTCTGGGGACCCACAGGGGCAGAGGCACTCTTTGCCCTTGCAGCTGGGACTATCTCTGGGGGCGTGCCCACACCTAGCACCAGACAGGGTGTCCTGAGTGCTGCATGAGAGACACCAAGACGTCCCCCAGGACTCAGGATGGGGAGAGGCTCCTGTCCTCGGAAGTCCTGGGGCAGGCTTCGTGCACCTGGTGCCCTTTGCTGTAGGTCTTTGAAAATACTGCAATCATTTGCTCACTCATTCAAGAAATGTTTATTTATTAACAGCGTCTACTAAATGCTGGGCACTGGGCTAGACCCTAGGAAGAGGATGAAGAACAAGGCAGGCCCTGTCCCTGTCCTTATAGAATGATGGTTGCAGAGTTTAGACGGGGAGAGAGCAGGAAGGTGGCCTCAGGCACAGGGACAGCGCAGGAAATGGCCTACTTTCCAAGAGGACTAGGGGAAATGCTGGGAAACATAAAATGGCTTGGTCTGGATAGCACATCATTACAAATTAAAGCCTCGGAGCAGTTTGTCTTTACCACGTCTCTAATGCTGGGTGAGAGCAACCACAGTGACATATTCAACACAGCACAGAAGCTGATCACTTACAGACAACAGCGTTGGCCAAATTTACTTTCACCTGAGACCCTTGACTGGGAGGAAGAACTCCAGATGATCCTGTTCCCTGGAATGAGATGTCAATGAAGCATGCTGAGTTTCCACTCACTGTGTAATGAGGGCCAAGTGGGATTTACAAGCCCACACTTTTCGAAGAGGAGCATCAGGGTTTGGAAAATTTAAACATACACAAGAACTCTGGCCATTAAAAATATAACTTGTGTCCAAAGTGAAGCTTGCCCTGCAGAGCAAAGCTGAACTTGGGATCAGATCCTACTTTACCCACCTCGGAGGCACAGCTGGTCCCTATGATGACCAGGAATCGGCTGAGCAGTAGTCCGGAACCTGCAGCCTGTGCTGGGCTGAGATGCTCTTACTCTCTTTCCCTTTGGGTCCTATCCTAGGAAGGCAGAGAAATAAATATCTTGTAGGATTATTGTAACCCCAAGCTTCAGGCTGTGTATCACAAGGTAAATTACATCCATGCTGTTAGAAGTTAGAATAGAATTGAGTGAATATTTTAATAACTTGTATAATCACTTCATTTTTGAATGCTTTTCTGCCATTCGCATACTCGAGAGCTTCAAAATAGTCATGGTGTCTGCCATTATATTCACAGATGTGGCTTAAACTCTTTAGGGCATTGAATTAGTTACTTCTGTAAACCTTGTTTAAGGCAATTATTATCTAAGTTTTGTTTATGAGGTAGTAAGTTCAATATACTGAGAATTACAATAGGAGTATGAGTGTCTCTCCTACAGCTACAAAAGCCCTCCAGACATTAACGATTTTAGAACACATGAGTTTTCTCCTTTATTGTGGTGAATTGTATTAATTTTTATAATATTGAATTATTCATTCAACCAATTGCAATAAAAGCTTCCTACATAGATATGATCCTTGCTCTCATGGGGCTTTGCATCTGGGTCTCAACGTGTGGTCCCTGCACCAGTAACACCAGCATCACCTGGAAACTTGTTAGAAATTCAGATTCTTGGCAACCCCACCTTCTTTGCTGCTGCCCAGCCTGCAGACCTAACAAAATCATAGACTTTGAGGCTGGGCCTAGCCATCTGTGTTTTAATAAGTATTCTGGGTCATTTTTTTTTTTTTTTTGAGGCAGTCTTACTCTGTTGCCCCACCTGAAGTGCAGTGTCAAGATCTTGGCTCACCATGACTTCTGCCCCCAGGTTCATATGATTCTCATGCCTCAGCCACGTGAGTAACTGGGATTATGGACATGCACCACCACACCCTGCTAATTTTTGTATTTTTAGTAGAGACGGAGTTTCACCATGTTGGCCAGGCTGGTCTTGAACTCCTGGCCTCAAGCGATCCACCTGCCTCAGCCTCCCAAAGAGCTGGGATTACAGGCATGAGCCACTATGCCTCGCTGCCTTCCAGGTGATTCTGATACACAGTCAACTTTGAGAACCTGTGGTTTAAGTTTTCTATTTCTTCTTAGGTCAGTTTGTCATTTGTATTTGCCTAGAAAATTGTCCCTTAAATCCAGGTTCTCAAATATATCATCATAGAGTTGTGCAGGTATTTTAAAAGAATTATTTAAAAAGTCTGCTTCTGTAGTTGTTTTCTGTTAGACCATATATTAAATTGTGCTCCCATAGTTCTGCTTTTTTTCTCCCAGTTGATTTGTGAAAATTTTTGAAGCATGTCTGTTTTAGTCCATTTTTAAGTTGCTGATAAAGACAAACCAATGACTGGGAAGAAAAGGAGGTTTAATTTGACTTACGGTTCCACATGGCTGGGGAGATCTCATGATCATGGCAGAGGGCAAAAGGCACTTCATACATGGTGGCAGCAAGAGAGACTGAGGAAGAAGCAAAAGCAGAAACCCCGATAAACCCATCAGATGTTGTGAGACTTATTCACTGTCATGAGAATAGCACGGAAAAGACCAGTCCCCATGATTCAATTACCTCCCGCTGGGTCCCTCCCATAACGTGGGAATTCTGGGAGATACAACTGAAGTTGGGATTTGAATGGGGGCACAGCCAAACCATATCAAGGTCACTCTCATGGTTTCTTGTTTGGGTAACACCCGTACAGGTATGGACCCCTTTTTGTCAAGTTTCTCAGTTTCACTGTGCAGAGGCTAAAAGTGGCAGCAACATCTCTTACCAGCTGGATCCTTACCACCTGGATACACAATTTCCTTCAGATACCTAGAGAGGGACTCATTGGTTGGGAATATTAGTTCACTCTGATGTTTTGCCCAAGAACAGCCTGTGAATCCTGCTGAGAGCTTACAGCTTAGCCTTTTTACTTCTTTCCCACCTTCGTGGCTTCCAGAACCACTCCAGGACAGAGCAGCCTGGATCAGCGGAGGGAAGTGACAAGTGACAGCCTGCTGGAGAAGTGACAGCTCTTGTCTCTTCTGTCCTGTCCTAGGAGTGATGCTAAGTCAGGCTTCTGTCTCGGTTCCTTTGGGTGCCCTTTATGAGGCCTCCTTCTGAGTCCCCCTATCTCACCAGAAGTCTCTTCTTCTGAGTCTTTGTTCATATCAAAGTGGAAAACGGATGCTCTAGATGCATTTATGCAAAGCCAAGGGTGGGGCAGAAGGTGTGGTGCTGGGTCAGTGGGAGCAAAGACATGCGCTGTGAGCAGTATCTAAAGGCGAGAGGCCCGGGTTGGCCCAGCCTAACCTTTCTCTGCATGTTCTTATAAATGCAGGTTAGAGTTGGTTAAATAGTGTTCTCCCAAACTATGTCCAAGTCCTACCCCCAGGACGTGTCAATGTGACTTTATTTGGAAACAGGGTCTTTGCAGAGATAATTAAGCTAACAGCCTCAAGAGGAGATCCTGTTGGATTTAGGGCAGGCTCTAAGTCCAAAGACTGGTGTCCTTACAAGAAGGGGAGAGGACACGCAGACACCCAGGTGAGCCACATGTAAAGGCAGAGGCAGAGACTGCAGTGGCGCAGCTCCAGTCAACCAGCCGAGCAACAAGGGTGGATGGCAGCCGCTGGAGGCCAGGAGAGAGGCATGGAGCGGGTCTCCCTCTGAGCCTCTGGAAGGAACCAACCCCGCTGACACCTCAGTTGTGGACTTCTGGCCTCCAGAACTGTGAGACAATACATGTCTGTGGTTTGAGGCCACGAGGTTCGTGGTCGTTTGTAATGGTACCCACAGGAAGCTCATCCAGTTAACACACATCGTCTGTGAGCTCTGCGCAGACACTCCTTACACTGCCCTCCTCATCCAAGGATGGCTGTGTGGGGGACGATGACAGCTAATTCAATTCACCAGAAGATTGCTGCTCCCTGTTGATTTGCATAGTGTTGACACTTGGGAGACTTGGAGGATGCATACCCTGAGTTAGCACTTGAAGTCATCTGAATGCTGTTTGCCTGTCCTTGAGATGACACGATTTCTGTATCTTTGTGTGTTCCAAGTTAAATCTGACAATAGAAGACAATCACAAAATAAGCATTTCCTGGCATTGTCATCATTCAAGATGAAGGGAAAGTGGAACGAGGCGATTTCCGCTTCTATGGGATCCACTGACAATTATCTTCACTGGAGCAGCTCATCTCGGTCCCTTTTCAATGAATATTAACAACCGCACAAACTGCAGATAGCTCTGTATTGCTCCCCATCGTGCGGCAGAATTGAGTAAACGCTTATGCCTCATTGGGGTGTTTTATGAATAGGGCATTACAGTGCGCTGGTGGCACCCACTCTGCCTTTCGTGAAGGAGGCCACGATGAACAGGCTGAGTCGGAGTCACCGTTCTGCCTTCTTGCTGTTCTCAGCAGACGCACGCGGTGCCGAAGGGGTGCTCTGGGAGGCTCCTGGAGGGGCAGTTACTTGGGCTTCTCACAGAACCAGGCAGCTCTTTGCCACAGCCCAATACCCCAGGCTCCCAGGGCCAGGCGGTGCAGCACGGGCCACCTGCTCCTGGTCCTCTCACTGCCTGGACGTTTGCTGAGTGTTTCTATAAAGAACATCACCCAAGTATTGCGTTTTCTTTCTTCTTTTTGCTGTCTGTCCCTCTCCAGTCAACCTTTCAGTGGGTGTTCCTGAGTCCCTCCCTGTGCCAGATGCTGTGCAAGGCACTCAGGTTACAGTGGGGGACAAATCAGATGTGGTCTGTGGGTGGGGAGTGTCCTGAAGAGATGCTCTTTGAAGACCCCGCAGGCCCATGTGCCTGCGTGTGACTCACAGGGGCAGGGTCTCTGGACCCGGGAGGCCCTGACTTCTCCCTGCTCTTGCTCTGCATGAGGGTGCAGCCTGCTCAGGCCCACCCTGAGGAAAGAGGTCATGGTTCCCGTCCCACCCGTCCCGCAAGGCCTAGACCCACCACTAGGGAGGACAGTGGCTCATAGGCAGTATCTCACGGGATCATCCTAACAGCCCACTGGCCCGACTGGGGTTGATTTTATTTTTATTTAAAACGTTGTATCCTCCCACTCTGCCCAAGATAGACATGGTAACTGGGTAACATGGTAACAGCCTACTGATGGCCATTCTGGAAACTTCTAGAGTCTCAGTTTTCATCTGAAATGAAACAGGAGAGGAAGAATTCACATTTAGGCATTTCCAGGCTCAGTAAGCAGCACACGCCTCCTCATTAGTGGCCGGCTCTCTCTGTGTGAGCAGAAGGCGTTTCATTTCCTCACGTCCCTCTCCTCACGCTGCCTGGCTCCCCTTCCTGCCGCCTTCATCCCTCCTTCCCTCCTCAGCTCACACTGTGGCTTCCCGGTGACATCCGTAGCCTGCTGTCACTGCCCAGGCTGGGCTCGCTCTTCCTGAAGCATCTGCCACCATCCCAGGCTCCCTGCCTGGCTTCTGCGCAGGTCTCTGAGGGCGGCTATTCCCAGTGAGGTCCTTCTCCAGGACAGGAACCTGCATGTCTGCAGAGGGTGTCACCCCTTGTGTCCTCTGCTGAGGTCCTCTGAGTGCTAGTCCATGAATGGCGGCTCCTCAGAGCCCAACAGGGGCCCAGGGACAGCGCCCTGGCCAGGGCCTGCAGGCTGCGGGATACTGGGCTCTGGGGTCTCCGTAGGACTCCTTTCTCCTTCTGGGTTCGGCTTCTCCTTAAGCCTTGGCCGCCTCCTTTCCTGGTGCAAACAGGTCCTTGCTGTGAGCAGTGTGCCGGCTTAGGTGGGTGAGTCCTTCGTTCTTCCAGCCCGGAATGAGACAGGAATAAAATGCTCCTGGTTTCATTCCGAAGAGAGCAGGCAGGGCCTCAGCTGATGGAGCTTAGGCCCTGTGTGCATTTCTTGTGGCTGCAGCAGCAAATTACAACAACCTGGCGGCTTAGGACAACAGAAATGCACTCTCTGTGGCCAGAAGGCTGAGGTCAAGGTGTTGCTGGGGCTCCTGGAGACTCCGGGTTGCAACCTGGGTGGCTTAGGACAACAGAAATATGCTCTCACAGCTCTGGAGGCCAGAAGGCCGAGGTCAAGGTGTTGTGGGGCTCTCTGAAGACTCTGGGTCTGGGGGATCCTTCCCTGTCTCTTCCAGCTTCTGGGGGCCGCTGGTGTTCCCTGGCTTGTGGCTGAATCACTCTGATCTCTGCCTCAGAGGTCACACCGCCTTTTCTTCCATCATGTGTTATCGAATCTCCCTCTCTCACAGGGAAACTGTCATGACATTTAGGGTTCACCCACAAAATCCAGGAAAATCTCCCTACTTGGAGATCATTAGCTTAGCCATGTCTGCAACGTCTACCAAATAATGAATATTCACAGGTTCTAGGGGTTAGACCCTGATGTCTGCAGGGGCCACTATCAGTTTACTACAGGCCCCGCACCCTCCCCGGGACCACAGCACCCAGGGCAGAGATCTGTGCTGGGATCTGGGGGGCAGAGGGGCGGGACGCCTTCCAGAAAGGACACTGGCTTCCGCACAGCCGCAGCTCGGCAGAGAAGGACTGTGGGCCAGGGCCCAGCCCATCCTGTCTCTCTCATGATTGCTGATGGGACAGCGGTATACAATTCCCAGAGAATCCTGCATGTTTTCTCACTTGACTTCATCAGCAACACGAGGGCTTATCATGGATATTATTGTTATCTCCACTTTCTGATGAGGAGCCAACCTCGGGGGTCATCCTTCTGCTCCAAGTTGCGTGGAAGCCTTGACTCCTTGCTCCTAGGAGACAAGATGGATGGGCCTCCCTGGTGGACACCTGCTTTTTGGGAGGCCACCAGGCAGGACTAGGGGTGGGGTCCCTGCTGGGACTCTGAGGGGAGGGCTGGGTAGGAGAGGGGCCGCTGGGGGGAAGTTTAGGGGAGGCTAATCGTGGTGCTGCTGTGCCTCCTTCTCTGGGAAGGCTCCTCCCAGAGGGTCCTGATGGTGCCTCTGCATGATCAGAAACTTTTCTGCACACCGTCAGCCCTCCATCCTGGAAGACAAGCTGATTGCTGCTGCTCACGCTTTATTAGCATATTAATCAGAATAGGCAGTCTGGGGTGAAATCCAGTAGACAGCCTCAACCAAGTGTCTGGACGCTGGAGAGCACATCCTGCCCTCCTCCCAAAGAGGGCCTGGGGTCCCAGACCGCTTCCTTCCAAGCTTCCACCATCCAAGGGCTGAAGGTCACCTTGAAGACTCAGTCTCAGTCCAGCTGAAGTGAGGATGGGAACTGTGGTCTGCTGTGTACCTGGAGAGATGAACGGGATGGGTGAGTGCTCAGTGTCCCCCACTGGCCTGGATGCTGCCTCACCTTGGACGTGGTGATAGAGCAGGTGTCATGAACTGATTCGGGCTAGGTGCTTATTGATTATTCTAGTCTCTTCTAATTATTCGGATACTGATTCTGCTCCAGCATGGCAAGGCTGTGGCAGATCCCGGCAGTGCCGGCTTTATGGGCGTGTGCTGCACAGGTCCCAAATGCAGAAGAGTCCTGGCACTTGATTTAATGCTCTGTGTTGCCATCTTGAAATTTGTAATAATTTTGAACAAGGAGGCTTGCATTTCCATTTTGTACTGGGACTGCAAAGTATGTAGCTCGTCCTGAAGCTAATGTATTTTTGGGGTCCACATGCTCAGGGGCCCACACAGTGAGCACCCTGTACCTTTAGCTTCCTCAGTCTCCCAGTCCAGCTCTGGGCCCTGGAATTGTATCAGCCCTACTCTCAGGGGCGGGGTTGCAGGATACATGTATTTCTTCCCGGGAGCAGGCCTTGGGGTACCCAGGCTTCTGGGGAACAGGAGCAGAAGAGAGCAGCATAGCTCTGGATCACTCCATAGACCCAGGGGCTTCTGCTTCAGAGGGGTCTTAACCTTTCAGCCTTGGGGATGCGCCCTCCTCCTCCCTCAGTTCCTGCCATCATCTGGCCTCCCGTGGCCACAGAGTCCTGTATCACACTCTCCTTGGATGCTGGGGCTTCCCATTCTGAAACCCTCTCTGCTGTGGGGCCTTTCTCATGCTCTCAGGTGGCCTGTGGGAGAGAGAGAGGCCCAGCTTGTCATGATTCTGTGGAACTGACCCCAAGCCAACATCCACCTTTCTTGATGGCCACGGAACACGTCTCCCAAGCCTGCTTTGCCTCCTATACCGATGGGTGCTAAACCTTCCCAAATGAAGGACATAGGCACTCAGTTCTCTGTCCTGCAAAGTGAGCCACCAGTGTCACCCATCCCGGGACAGAAAGGACTCATTACTCTCAAAAGCCCCTGGCATTGTGGATTATCTGGCTGTCATCTTGTTTCTGTTACTGTGAACTCTCAGGGTTGGGGGCCGCGGATCCCATCCCGTGTCAGCAAAACCTGCTGGGTGCTGTGCTGTGCACACCCTGACTGTCAGTGTGCAGGGCATCCTGAGGCACTGGTTGCACTAGGGGCAGGATGCCACAGCCACCCCACCACAGCATCAGAGGCCACTGCGTGGCCCACACAGGGGTGTGGGGAGGTGTGGTCATCTCAGCAGGAGAAGTCATGCTCCTCATTTTCAAGAAAGGGGCATCTGCTTTTGCAAAACAGAGGCAGAAATCCAAACACAGAAGGAGCTGCCCAGCTGCGCATACAACTTGATTGATTTTGAAGGAAAGCATGCCACTGTACTTCTATTATGAATAATGGTAATTGAAACATGGCATTCATGAAATTTCAGAAAAGGATCCTAGTAGCTGTAGGGTGCTGGTCAACTGGAAACACTGCAGACACTCCCAGCAGGTTCTGGGTTGCCGCCTCAGGAAAGCTGCTCTGGGCTCCAGGAGGTGGCCTGCTAGACTTCTGCCTGACATGTGAAAATACAACCACAGAAACAAAAGGGTATTAGCTTGTTTTCATTTTCAAAATTGAATATCTTATCTCCAGGTTTGTTTTACTGTTGTTGAATTAAAATACTTAGGGAAGTAAATTCAGTGAGGTTCATTTTTTTGACACATGAGAGGCACAAGGCCTCTTATTTTTTTTCTCATATTGTGCTTTAAAACAGATTCCACTTGAAATAAGTGAAGGAAAGGATACAGTGGACTGCAGGCCTTCTCAGAGTCTTTAAAATGTGAATGTACTTTGGGAATTGCCAATAGAGTAAAACATTGAGTAATGTTTCCTGGGCAGAATTCTTCCTTTGGTGTGTACCTATGAATAACACAGATTTGGGTAGAGAACAGTGGAGCCTACAGTGGCATGGGAGCGAGTTTGAGTGAACTCCTTCCCCAGGCAGTCCAGGGGTCCAGAATTTGCTTGAGGGTAATTGGGTTGGGGAACCAGACCCTGCTTCTCCCTCCTGTTGCTGCAAAGGTAACTTAGTGCTCAAATGTCTCCTTGGGGAACTTGGGTTGTAAAACTTCCCCTGCCTGTCTTGATTTCCTGGGCTCAGTCACACAGTTAGTATCACACAGGGCTTGAACTGCTCCACACCCTGAGGGAGTGGAGGGAGTTCTGCTGAAACCAATCTTTCCTCTCCAGACCTTGTATTTAGTGTGAAACTGCCCCTCCAACTCTTCTAGTCACAAGCAGAGGGATCCTCAGCAGTTTTTCATGAATGAGAGGAGTGATTCATGCCCCTCATGTCCTGCTGGGAATGGACTCTGGCCCTTGTTCCAGACAGGGCCTATGAAACCCTCCATCCTTCACTCTGTGGGGGGTTTACCCTCACACTCATGTAGGAGCTGCTTGCTTCTGCTGCTCTCTGCCCAAGGATATCTTGAAATAAAAATAAAACCTGGTGAATCTTGTCCTCTGGAGGTCAGGCAACTTCTGATTTGAGCTCAACAATAGGAAAAATTGACATACTGGGACAAGAAGTTCAGGTATTAGAGAGAAGCATGGCCATCCTGTGGGAGAGGGAGGAAGAGATGGCTCACTCCTACCAGACTCCTAGCAATCTGAAAACAAACCTAGATTGAGTCAACACAGATTATTTACCACACAGAGACAATTGGAATAAACTAATTGACCTACAAATCAACCTGCCTACCAACCTACCAACTAGCCAACATTCTACCAACCAACTAACCTACCTACCAACCAAGCAACAACCAACTAACCAACCTATCAGCCAACCAACCAACCAACCAGCCAACCTACCAACAAACCAACCAGTCTACCAACCAACTTACCAGTTAATCAACCTACCAACCAACCAAACAATCTACCAACCAACTAACCAAACTACCAGCCAACCAACCAACCTACCAACTAACTGATCTCCCAATCAACTAACCAACCTACCAACCCACAAACCTATCAACCTACCAACCTACCAGCTTATCTACCAGCCAACAAACCAACCAATCTACCAGTCAACCAATCTACCAATGTACCAACTGACAAACCAATCAACCAACCAACCTACCAACCTACCCACCAATCTACCAACCAACAAACCAATCAACCAACCAGCCAACCTACCAACAAAGCAACCAATCTACCAACCAGCCTACCAAACTACCAGCCTATCTACCAACCAACAAACCAACCAATCTACCAGCCAACCAACCTACCAACCTACCCACCAATCTGCCAACCAACAAACCAATCAACCAACCAGCCAACCTACCAACAAACCAACCAGTCTACCAACCAACCCACCAACCTACCAACCAATCTACCAACCAACAAACCAACCGACAAACTAAGCATCCAACCAACCAACCAACCTACCAACAAACCAACCAATCTACCAACCAACCAACCAACCAGCCAACCTATCAATCTACCAATCAATCTACCAACCAACAGATCAACCAACAAGCCAATCAACCAATCAACCAACCAACCAACCTACCAACAAGCCAACCAATCTACCAACCAACCTAGCAACCAACCTACCTGTCCACCAATGTACTAGCCAACAAACCAACCAATCAACCTACCAACAAACCAACCAAATTAACAACCGCCATCCTAGTCAACCAACCAAACCACCAACCAACCTACCTACTAAGCTAACAACCAACCAATCATTCTACCAACCAACTAACTAATCAACCAATCTGCCAACCAATCTACCAACTAACAAACTAACCAACAAACCAATAAACCAACCAACCAACAAACCAACCAATCTACTAACCTACTAACCAATCTACCAACCAATGACCAAGCTACCAACTACCAACCAACTAACCAACCTCCAACCAACCAACCAACCAGTCAACTAACCAACTGACCCACCAACCAACCAATCAACAAACCTACCAACCAACCAAATAAATGAAGCACCTTCCTGGAGTTAGCAATCTTCTTTTTTTTCCCACAGGATGTTTGGGGTACAGTTTTTCTCGTCCTAATAGTGTTGACTGACCAAACAAATACAATTTAGGAGCAAATTCCTATAAACTTGTAGCCCCTCTGCCTCTCTGTATTTCCTAGGGATGACACTTTACATAAAATACTTTAATGATTCAGATTTCTGAATTCTGGCATTCTGAGTTTAACTGGTGCTCCATCTTAGTGTGCTGTGGGACTTCTCACATCCATGATACTTAATGCAGTTCATAAAAGTCGATTTAAGTTGAAAGTCAGGTTTTGTCTTGAGAGATGTATTTTGGTGAGATTCCATGTCTAATGCTCTGGCAATCAAAAACTATTTTCTCCTGACCTGGAATGAGATCTGTTTTCACTTCTCTGCACAGTTGCTCAGAGGCTTTGGCAATGAGGATTTTTGCAAATGTGAGGTGACCTTCCTTTTCCCATTATCCCAATGTCCTCTACTTTCAAAGTTTTTGAATTCCCCAGGCAGCAACTAAGCAATTTGGGTAAGTATCTCATTATCGCTTTCCTCCTCTGGGCTGGACGTGTCGGGTGGTTTGTTGTTTCTTGTGCTGGCCTCCGAAGCTGAATTTTCTGTCGCAGAGGACTACTTACTGGCAAATTTTAAATCCCCGTGAATCTTGTAATTCATTGAAATTCAAAATTCTTTCCTTCTCTATTCACCATAACTTCTACAAAGATCTCAGAAGAAATTGAAAATGGGCAGAGGAGTTGTTCTATGGAAGCTTTAAGCCTTTTTTCCCCTAATGAAATGTGTTACTTTTGTGACGATTTCAGTTTTGTGGTGTTCAATTTCTTGTCAAATGTGATAAACAATGGAATGAATAGGTTTTATATTAGCCTTTCATCACTCAATGAATGATTTCACTCTCTCATAGCCTCTCTTGTGATCTCCTGGTGTTTCATTTTGCTGAAATGTGACAACGGGAGAGCCTTTCTGTGACTGATCTCTACAATATAACAGCATCGCAGAGACCTGCTTGCTTCTAAATTATTCACTGGGCCCTGCCAGGTACAGTTTCCTCGCTTCCTGGGTGCTTTCGTTAATTGCTCTTTTAACTTCGATGGTCTGATTTCCAAGTTTATCACAAGCTCAGTATTACTCTCCCTAATTGGCCTCTCATTCTCTGTTACCAGCGAGCTGTCTGATAGACGTCGCCTCTTTTCATTCCTCTCCTTTTGAGCTGCCATTTTGCTCTGTGCCAGTGTTTGTTTTCAGATTTATTTGGCATCGCTGCTTTAGATATTTTTAGTTGTATTTTTAAAACCAAATTATTTGACTCATGTATCATATCTGCATCTTAAATTATTCACATCAACTTAAAAATATGTGTGAAATGTTTTTATATCTAAAAATAACCTTAGCAAGATTTTTCTGGTCTGCTCTATGAGTCTGTGAGTATTGTGATGTCTTCAGATGTTGGTGAAAGCCTGTGGTTAATTCCCCTGAAAAGCTGAGTGACTGTGGGCCTGGAACAAATCTGTGGGAAGATGGCCTTGGATCCATTCTGACACAATTGCTGAGAATATTTAACGAAGACAATTCAATATTCTTATCATTTGTATCCTTGTCTACACCATGTCTCTTTTTATCATGGGACTTTTAGTTATATATTTTTTGACACTTTGATATCTCCTCCCTCTCCTGGAAATTGGTGTTGACATTTTTCTATAAAGATATTGAACTTTGATGCTCTTTATACAAAACTCAATTGAACTCTTCAGACAACTCATTCATTTTCTTTTGACTTGCAGGATAAAAACACAGAGATGGATTTATCAATTTCTCCATAAAAAGTAGAAATATGGGAGATTTCAGAGAAGTCAGGATCTGAAGATCTTTCGTATATTCATTTGCTGGACCTCCATGAGGAAGTGACTTGTCCTTTGCTGGTTTCATGCATTTGAAGTGGCTTCCTACACACGTTTGTGCAGAGTTAGTGAGGGAGTTTGCAGGTGGTGCCACAGATTCTGATGGTGCCACAGATTCTGATGGTTTGCCTTAGAGAAATGCTTCTTGTAGAGTTTTAACAGGGGTGTTTAGGAAGAAGTCACATTAGTGCAGAGACTGTTTAAAAATAAAAATTGCCATTAGTGTGTCAAAAGTAATTAAATGCTTTGTTCTGAAGCTTTAACAGTGATTCTTAGGGCTTTTAGGCAATTTTTTTTCCTCTAATACCTTGTCTTAATACAAAACATTGTTAGAAAAAAGATTCTCTTAAATTTGGCTCCTTCAGGATGAGAGTTTGCCTGGCTTCCCAGACTTTCTCTAGGGGTGCAGGGTGGAGGTCTGGACAGGAAGGAGAACAGGTAAAAGACCACTCCCAGTGGCTGGCGGTACCCAAACTGCATTCTTCATGTTCGTTTTAGAAGAGGCAACTGTCACCCTGCAACCCTCTATTGTGGATTAAACTTGTGTCTCCTCAAAAGATAGGTGGAAGTCCTGGCCTCCAAGAACTGTGAATGTGACCTTATTTGGAAACAGGATCTTTGCAGATGTAATTGATATGTAAGCTAATATGAGGTCATATTGGAGTAGGGTGGACCCTTAATCTAAGATGATTCATGTCCTTATGAGAAGAGACCCAGGCAGAGAGGAGAAGGCCATGTGGAGGCCCAGACACAGAGGGAAGAGGAAGGAGGACAGAGGCAGAAGTTGGAGTGATGCTGCCACAAGCCAAGGAGTGCCGGCTGTTACCACCAGATGCTGAGAGACAAGGAAGGAGCTTCCCTTCAATGCCTTCAGAGGGTGTGTGGCTAAGCAGAAATCTTGATTTCAGACTTTTAGTCTCCAGACTGTGAGAGAATAGATTCTGTTGTTTTCAACCCAGCCTGTAGGCATATGTACATGGGAATCTTCCCCACTTTTTTTTTTTTTTTTTTGAGATGGAGTCTGGCTGGAGTGCAGTAGCACCATCTCGGCTCACTGCAACCTCCACCTTCCGGGTTCAAGTAATTCTTCTGCCTCAGCCTCCTGAGTAGCTGGGACTACAGGGGTGCACCATCATGCGTTGGCTAATTTTTGTATTTTTAGTAGAGATGGGGTTTCACCATATTGGCCAGGCTGGTCTTGAACTCCTGACCTGGTGATCCACCCACTTTGGCCTCCCGAAGTACTAGGATTACAGCCGTGAGCTACTGCACCTGGGGTGGGAGCAGACACCGATCAGGTGACAGGGCTGGCTCTGGCTGCTTCCCTTCAGGTTGGGGGGTGGATTCCTGTCAACCCTCATGAGAGACCTTTATCCTTCCTCTGTGCCTGCCGCCTCCCTGGCTGGCTGTGCACCGACCACAGGGGAGATCTCTCTTCCCAGGCAGATATCCAAGGTCCGTGGATGCTGATGAGGCTGGGAGCCTGACTCCTGAATTATCTCTGAGGCACCTTCACTGTATACAAGGCTGACCAGAGCTGGTGGGGTCACCAGAATTGTACTGTGCACTCTCTCCCATGGAGAGATTTGACTGTAGAGCCAGGTGGCTTGGCAGATAAGCTCCAAGCCTTTCAGCCACCTGCAGAGAGGCCTGCTAGGACAGGCACCCTGGTGACTGGGCCAGTGGCTGCCCTCCAGGTAGTAGGTGGTAGCTGGACTCAACTCCTCACCTGTCTTCCCTGCTCCTGATTCAGAAGAGCTGCAGCCCTGGCAGGCACTCCTTGAAGGGGTCTCCCAGGCAGTGTGCACGTGGAAAACACCAGAACATCCGTGACTACTTATTTTTAATCTAAAATGACACAATACTTTCTTGTACATTCATAAAATATATTTTATCAGCCAGAGTCCTGGCAGGAAAGAGGAGGCACCCGCGGCATTCGGATGGTCCCAGGAGCACTGCATAGAAATTGTGCTGAGCTGAGAGTCCTTGTCTTCAGGTGCATTTCCCCGACCATGCCTATGGGAGCTACATCCCTGCCCCACCTCCTCCATTCCCTGTCCCTGTCTCACCTGTGGAGCTTCCCACTGGGATTGACAGTGGTGAACCATGGTCTGTATTTGGGAAGAGGGGGGAGCAGGAGGGCTTGGCAGTTACCTGCTGGCTCCTCTCCCCACCACAGGTGAGACTGCTGGGGCGGGAGCTGATTTGCTCCACCTGAGGCTCCTGCTTCTCCCCAGAGGTTCAGGGGTGGTGACTGACCTAGACTAGCCTGAGTCACTGTGACATCCCTGTGGCTCTCCCACCCCTGCCCACACCTTTATAGATAGCAAATTTTTCAAACTCTTATTGAATTATTCTAATTGTGTATGCCACCTGCTTCCTGCTGGGACCCTGCTGTGAAGAAATCCTTTCTTTAGAAGATAAGTCAGGTTCCAGGGAAACCATGGGCATAGGCAGCAGCACTCCAGGGCTATGCAGAGAGGGGCTCGGGTCAGATGGAGAATGTACCCAGGCTGAGGCATCCCTACAGGAGGAGCTGGGAAGTAAGCATCCTGGCCTCATAGCCTTTCCTGGGTCATCTGCCAGGGCTCCCCATGGGCTCTGCCCAGTAGAAGTCAGAAGGCAAGGGGGCTATTGATATGGTCCATGCTGAACCGGCACTGAACCAAAGAGAAGAGCCGGGGAATATAGGCCTGCAGGGGTTCGTCAGTGAGATCCGGCACATACGTTATTTATTAATTGGTCATTTATATTTATAATTAATAAGTGTACATACATTAGGAGAATGTGCTCATTTATTTTTTAACTGATGAGAGAAAAATATCAAACCATTTTGGGAATCACAAACTTGAAAGAAGACATTTAAAACTTAGATCTTGAGATTTAGTTGACCCTTTTTAGCCATTCATAACTGATAATTTGGCACAGGCATTTGGGGTGTTGGCATCTAGAGATGGATTGCTTGAAACCACGGGGGATGGTATGGGTGTAGTGAGTCACATGAGATGAAAAGCTGTCAATGGGAGATCCCGTAAGTTCTGTCAGCAGCATTGCCACTGAAGAGAGGACGTTTACTCTGGAAGAGGAACCTCTAGAGTCGTCCTGGTGAGGGAGATTGTTGGCTTGGAGCAAGGGGGTTGGAATGGTGACAGTGAGATACGTTTCCATTATTGGTTGAGTTTGAAGGTGAAACCTACAGGGTTTGCTTATAGAGTGAAGTAAGCTGTGAGTGGAAGAGAGAAGTCAGGAGTGCCACTGAAGCTTTTGGCCTGAATGATGGAAAGAATGAGGCTATCAGGGGTGAGAAGAAGGCCGCAGGAGGAGCTGGCTGGGGTGAATGCCAGAGCTCGGTTTTGGGCATGTCAGGACATGTTGGACGTGCTCAGATGCTGTGGCTGCAACAAAGCTTCCCTTCCCCGTGTTCATACCATGGGGCTTTGTGGCTCTTTTCACCAAGAAGTAGAGTCTAATTCCCCAACCCTTGAGTCTGGCCGGCCTTGCAAATGGCTTTGGCCAATAAAATGCAGGAGTGATGTTGTGTAGCTTTTGGGCTTCAGTCTCAAGAGACTTCACAGCTCCTGCTCTCACTGTCTTGAGAAACTGCCCTAAGACCACCATGAGGAAGCCTGGTCTACCCATGGGAGGATCAGAGGCCATGTGATGCAGAGTCAAACTGTCCTGAGTCCTCTAGATCCATCAGCCAACAGCCAAGACCAAGTGCACATGTGACTGAGGCCATCTTACATTATCCAACCTCAGTTGAGCTTCTGGGTGATGGCCTCTACATGAATGACCCCAACAGAAGAACCATTCAGCTGAGTCCAGCTCAAGTTACTGACTCACAGGATCATAACAGATTGGCTTATTTACTTCATTAAGATTTGGCATGGCATTTGAAAGAAGACATTTAAAACTTAGACCTGGAGATCTAGTTGATCCTTTTTAGCCATTGATAATTGATACTTTGGTGCAGGCATTTGGGGTGTTGGCATCTAGAGATGCTAACAGCAGTACTTAACTGATATAAAGCAGTACATAACTAATAAAGGTGTTGACTTGACATGCAGTGCAGACGGTTTTAAAAGGTAGGCTTTATTATTATTCTGTTATGGTGAAGCCAAGAGGTCAGAAGGCGCCTCTGCCATTGGGAAGACAGTTTGTCACTCACAGTTCCCAAGGGAAGGAGCGGGCTCGCCAGGCTGCAGGATGTCTTATGGGAAGCACCTAGGGCTGGTCCAGAGGCAGACGGAGTGAGGGGAAAATGGATGCAGGGACCTTTACCATGGTGTCCGTGGGAAGGAATGAGTGGGGCAGGGTGAGCTGACAGGATTGGCCAGAGTGAATAATTTCAGTGGCCCCTGGTGCACAGGGACTTCCCAGGTTGTCTGGTACCTGGCCCTGGGTTGAGTAGGGCAGGTGAGAGTGGCCCGGGGAGTGACAGCCTGTTGGAGGAGGTGGTCGGGCTGTGGACTCTGGAGTGGCTGTTTGCGTATGAGAGCCTGATGGAGGAGGTGGTCGGGGTGTGGACTCTGGAGTGGCTGTTTGCGTATGAGAGCCTGATGGAGGAGGTGGTCGGGGTGTGGACTCTGGAGTGGCTGTTTGCGTATGAGAGTCTGATGGAGGAGGTGGTCGGGGTGTGGACTCTGGAGTGGCTGTTTGCGTATGAGAGCCTGATGGAGGAGGTGGTCGGGGTGTGGACTCTGGAGGGGTTGTTTCTGTAAGAAAGATGTGTCTCCAGCAGTTTACTGTCTTTAGGGCTTTGCCAGCCCTGGGAAGGGCTGTCCTTCCAGTGTCAGCAAGGCCCTGGGTGTCAAACATCAGAAAGGACATGCTTAATACACACATGTCACAGATCCCATTGGCTCTGTGGGTCTGGAGTTCAGGGGAAAAGTCCTGGCTGGAGCTGTGAGTGGGAGTTGTCAGAGCCTGGGCGAGAAGACCTAGTGAGTGGAGCGAGGGAGGAGTGGCCTGAGGCAGAGCCCTGTGGACCTGTAGCCTGCAGGGCTCATGGAGGGGAGGAGGGCCTAGCAAGACACTTTCAAGAAGCAGTCAGAAATGGAGGAGGGAACCGGGAGGGAGTGGTGTCCTGGAGCCAGAGGAGGAAGGCATTTCACGGAGGACGGAACGGTGAACTGTGCCGAGGCTCTACATAGGTTCTGGAGAGGAGGATGGAGAAGTGGGCACTGGGCAAGCACCACGGGGCAGGGTGGAGCCAAGCCTCAGTGAGGAGTTCCAGAGGGAACCGCCGCCCGCCGACCTACACACCCGATGCCCCCCCTCCCTGCGCTCTTCCACGTCCCCTGTGCCTGCTTCATTTTCTCTCCTTTGCATGCACCACGACCTCATGTGCTGCCTCTGCTACTCAGTTCTCTTGATGTTGTCCATTCCTGTGTCACAGGCAGGATTTCCGAGGACATGGATTCTGTCTCTTGTGTGTAACTGACACCCGGAGAGTTTACAGCTGCTCCTGGCACAGTCAGAGCTTCCCAGCACTGTGTGATGAATGAATGAATAACAGGGAACTTGGGCGTCACCAGACCTGCATACTTCTTGGGTATAGAGGAGGCAACGGCGGCTCTGGGTGGAGGAACTCGCCAGGGCATCCCAAGACTGAGCACCAGGACTGAAGCCCAGCACTCCTGTCTCAGAGCAGGTTCCACTGCACCTCTGGCTGCTGTTTTCACCACTTTACTGTCACCACTCAGATTCAGCCTCTGAGTGGTTGTGATCATGTTTTCTATGTGCCCGGCACATAGTGAGCACTTAATAGTCATTCCATGACTAGATAAATAAAAAGTGAACCTATAAACACCACGTTCAAACAGGCTTCTACCTTGTGTTAATTGCTAATCCAAAGTGGTGTTTGTAATGTCTGCTCCACTAGAAAAACCGCAAATGTCCACTCATGAATGCACTTAGGTCAGTTTCATCCAGAAAAGTGAGCTACGTGAGGGAAAGCTTTTAGCTAACACCTCACAAGACAGTTAAAATTAGTTTTTGCTATCATTTGCAGTTTAATTATGCCATATCTCTTTGGCAAGAAATGCTTTAGTCTGGGGCAATTTAACGTTTATAAATGTGTTCTCTGTTGATTGTGGAACAGTGATGTCAGACACATGGCTTGATGCTCTGTGATCCGTCTTCAGCAAGTCAGGGTGCCAGGTCCCCAATAATGCAGGCTGAAATGCACATCCGGAAGTGGAATGGGTGGAAAATTCAAGAGAGGTCCTGAAGCCAGCAGCCATCCTGGAAGTCTGGAAGAGATTACCTTTGCTAGTGCTTGATATATTTGAAGTCAGGAACAATTTGGCAAGCAAGACTTCTCAGAAATGCTGAGGTCGTTTTAATAATGACTGGCCAGCTCTCACTAGGGGAGGCTGTTCTCAAGCACGTCTGTGTAGCCAGGCTTGTAAAAGTCAGGACAGGTGAGATGATGCTGAGGTAACAAACGGCCTTGGATTCTCCGTGGGTAGAAACAGTGAATGCCTCTTTGTTTACCGTTCATGCTTTCCGTGTCATGCAGGCCAGGAGGTGGCTCTTTCCTCTGTTGGCACTCAAGGAATCAGGATGGCCAAGGCTCCGTTGTCCTTGGGCGTTGTAGTCTCCACACGAGAGTTCAGGTTTTGCCATGATGCAGGAAGGGAACATGGGGAATCCCACACCAGCTCTAACCATTTCTGTCTAGCATCGGCTCATGTCATATGTCATGGTGGGAGCAAATCGATAGGATCTGCTCCCTCCCTGTAGGTGTGAAGAGATTCTGTGGGCTTGCTCTGTTCTCAGCCTCGCTGTGGTCCTGGGCACTTGGGGTGGGCACAGGGTCTTTGCTGAACTTTGCAGCCCGGTATAGCAGACCAAACAGATCAGAACCTCTGAGGAGGGGACCCCACATCTAGAGTCTGAAGAGCTCCCCAGGTGATTCTAATGTGCCGCCAGGTAGAAAACCACAGGGCCAGCGGAAGCAGGAGTGGCAGGTCCCCATTCCTCTCCACTCCCATGGAGTCCAAAGCTTGCTGATGCTGGTGCTGACACTGGGTGCACTCAGGTCTCCAGGGACATTGGTTCGCCCTTTGTTACAGGAGGTAGTCAGGCAGACACGAGCAGGGCAGGAGAGGGCTCCCCAACCAGGAATGTCA
>NW_012115200.1:1607899-1622052 GCF_000951035.1 Colobus angolensis palliatus
TGGGGTGGGGTGGGGGTGTTGGTGACCATGTTAATTACCCACCAGTGTGTTGACTCAAAGGCTTTGTCATTAAATCTGTACTGAATAAACGCCTGCAGCACTGGCTTGTCAGGGCCGCGGCTGCTACAACTCGTTCTGTGAGCTGCTCAGCCCCTAGCCTGCTCTTTCACTGCATACCTGTGTCTGAGGGCATTTTTTTCATCTGTTGTTCGGCCAGGGTCTGCGGGTCAGAGCCAGCAACATTCCACCAGTAAAGGGAAGAAGGCCTCAGGTGCGCATGTGCACAATTCCAGTAAACACCCTGTGCATGCTCCCCTCCCAAGTGCTGGCAGGCCACTGCGCAGGTGCACAGCTCACCCCTAGGGACGAATCAAGGGAAAAAGGACGCAAGATACCAGAAGTAGAGGCCAACAGAGAAAACCCAAGGTCCAACGTCAAACAGGGCACTTGTCCTCCAAGATGACTGCCTGGCCCTCTTCCAAGTGTATTTTACTTTCTTTTCTTTCCACCCTAAAGCTTTTCAATAAACGCTCACTCCTGCTGTAAAGTTTGCCTCGGTCTCTTCTTCTGCCTTATGCCCCTCAGTGGAATTCTTTCTTCTGAGGACAAGAATTGTAGCTGCAGACCCGTACGGATTTGCCATTGGTAGCTTGGATACCTGTCATCAGTAACACCTTGTCCCCTGGCAGGGAGCTGCACTGCGTTCAGGAGGGCTCAGCAGATGCCACCATGGTGGCCTGGACTGAGCACATTTTTTCAGAGAGGTGTCTCTGGGGCAGTGGTGCCACCCTGAGCCCCCTGAGAGCAGCAGGACGAGTGCCCTTGAGTCCCACTCAAGATCCCGTGCAAGGTCAGCCCCTGACTTTCCTCTCTAATAGTGTAAACCCTGAATCCAAACGACTGAGTCCTAATAGCGATCCAGTCACAGATACCTCCAGCCACAGCAGGCTCGGATACTTTTCAGGGAGAGCCTGAGGGCTCCTTACCGACTTGCACTGCTTGGGGTGCTCTAGTTTCCTCATGAGAGGTGAGCTGGTTGCCTTGCTGAGACAAAGCTTTATTTTGTTTTAAACAAGTTGAGAGTGGGTAAGAGTGTGGCCTTCCATTCCGAGGGGTGGTAGGGTGTGGGGTGCAGCTAAAAGGGCCCTGTTCGAGATGGAGGCTCTTTGGTCTGCAGCCATCTTAGGCTCCTGTCCAGATCTCTCCAGGACTGGGGAGCCAGGAGGTCAAGCCAAGATGCTCCAGTTGAAGCCCAGGCCCACCACTGAGGTCCTGGCTTGCAGGGAGCCAGAGAAGTCTCCTTTGACTTAGGCCTTGAAGAACTGTTGTTCTAAAGAACAAAAGGAACGAAAACAAAAGCAAAAACAAAACCCCTAGGAGAGCAAATAAGAAGCTTTTATAAAACCTTCCTGAAATGCAAACAGGGGAGGTCGGGATCCCCCAGGAACTAATTAAAGCTTCCTGCTTAAGTGCAAAGTAGCTGGTTTCTGAAGATCTTCCCCTGCGCTTGGCTTGGGGCCTGCCAACCGGGGCCTTCTAAATGGCTTTGTCTTCCCTTCTTGACTAATTGCTGTTTAAGCTAGGTGTTGTCAGATAAGTGGTTTCTCATTCAAATAACCAAATATCTTCTGGGCTCGAGAGACCTGCTCACCTTGGGCTGGGAGCAGGCTTCCCTTTAGTTTTCCCATCTCTGCTTGGGCAATTTAGCAACTTCTGGCTGAGAGATGCCAGATTAATTAAAGAGGTGATGCTAATGCAGCACGGGGCTGAACACTGGAAATCGGGTTTTAATTGAAAAATGAAATGCATCTTCCTAACATCAGAGGTTAGATTTGGAATGCTGATGTTTCATTAGCATAGCATTTGGTGTTTAAGACTAATAAAACATCCAGTGGTGTGGGAGCCTTGGAGAATCAGCGGAATCCTCCAGTGGATCTCCTCTCCACCGTGAGGCAGATGATGGCTGCCTCCTCCTAGTCAGTCTGTGCTGTGCAGCCCTTGGGTGCAGAGGGAATGCAGCGCAGACCCTGCTTTTGGAATGCAGGAAACACATGCCAGCATGGGTCAATAAAGGCACATCTCTTTGTGGGCATCATAAAAGTTTGGGCCCCCCAGCCAACTGAACAGACGCCTGCTCTTGGCCAAGGGGACCCCAGAGAAACCTGAAAATCTGAGTTCTTGGCCATGAGGGGAAGGGAGGTCGGAAAAGCCTTATTATACTCCCTCTCTTTTGGAGTCTAGGCACAATGGGCCAGCATTAATGTTAAAATACACATTAGAAGGCTCACAAAACACACTCTTTGTGACAATAAGATACCAAATTATTAATAAGATCCAAGGCTGTGCCAGGCAGGAGTTAAGTCACACACCCCTGTGGGTCACTCTGACGTAGTGTTTTGGTTAAGAGATATTTGAAATGGTTGTTCCCCGGTGTTTAAAGAAATAGCACTTGAACATAAATTTAACGTACTCAGCAAGGCCATTTTTACTTCCGGCAGAAAGGGTACACTCGCCAGCAGTTTTGCCACGAGAGTACACCAAACAAAGGAGACAGGGTCATTTACAACCTGACACACCCACCCTACTGCTGTGTCTGGTTTCCATTGGCTGGAACGGGACCTCACTTGCTGTATTTGTCCCGATCGGCTAGCAACTTAGAACTTTTTAAAAGAAGCAAAGGCAGAGGAGAACTTTGCAGAGGAGAACAAAGGAAGGAGGAAGTAACTTGTGGAATATTTCGCCACTGCATTCCAGCTTGGGTGATAGGGTGAGACTCTGTCTCAAAAAAAAAAAAAAAAAAAAAAGTCTTTCAACTCCCACAATGATTCTGAGGCCTCCGTAGCCATGTGGAACTGTAAGTCCAATTAAAGCTCTTTTTGTTCCCAGTTTCAGGTATGTCTTTATCAGCAGCATGAAAACGAACTATTCCAACCAGTAGCAGATAAAGAATCTCTGAATCCACTGATAACTGGTAGGCCTCCACTTCAAGATACTGCACCTTTTGAACTGAACCAATGTATACTTTCCATGTGTTTGAAACAGGAGCGCTCCTTTATCTGCCTTGCAGGATGTGCGACAGGGTGGGCTTGCTCCTTCGGTGGCCTCTGGGGGGGAGCATGTGGATGGGCAGGTGCAGAGGCCATGGGGAGCACTTTTGGGCTCCAGCCCCACAGCCTTTTATCTAAGGGTGGATGTCTGTGACTCCCGAAGCCCAAGTGGGCATGTGTTACAGTGTGCTCTTTCAGCTTCACCTCTGCAGGAGGCTTGTGTTAATCAGCTCAACAGACTCTGTGCCTTATCATGAGGGCAGGGGGCCAGTGTCACAGCCTTCTGTATCCTGAGTCCTTGCCCAGTGTACGGGAAGAATTGGATCACACGTGGGCTTGAAGGATGAGTGCAAGGTTTTATTGAGTGGTGGAGGTGGCTCTCAGTGAGAGGGACAGGGTGGGAAGGTGGGGATGGAGTGGGAAGGTGGTCTTCCCCTGGAGTCGGGCCACCCTGTGGCTGGACTCTTCTCTGACTGCCCTCAGCTGAACTCCCCTCGGCATCCAGACGCCCCTCCTCTTCTCTCTTTCTCTGCTGTGTTGTTCCGTTGTCGCTGGTCTGCTGGTTCTGACCTTCAGCTGCTTGTGTGTGCCCGCTAAGGTCTTGGATTTATATGGGTGCAGGATGGGGGGCCGTGGTGGGCCAAAAGACAACTTTTTGGGTGTGAAACAGTAATGCCTGTCCTGACGTAGGGGTGTGGATCTTCAGCCTTGAAGGTGCCTTGGCTGGGGAGCCACCCTCTTCCACCCAGTATTTCCCTGTCTCCTGTCTGTATCATATTGATTTACGTCTTTGCCTGAAACTTCTCCCTAAAATGTATAAAACCTAAAATTACAAAATACGTAATCTGACTGCCTGGGTGCACTTTCTCAGGACCTCTTGAGGCTGTGTTCCCTGGACCGTAGTCACTCATATTATCTTAGAATAAACCTCTATGAAATATTTTACAGAGCTTGGATATTTGTTAAAGGCGTGTGCTCAAAGCATACTGAGGGAGGGGTAACTTCACCTGGTGCCACTGGCCCTGGGCTGCAGGGAAGAACGCACAGGTTAGTTGATATTTGATCCAATGTTGGAATTGGAAGGGATGTTAGAGGGCTTTTGTTCTACACACCTCCTTTTCAGATGAGTAAATCAAGCCTCAGAGAGGAACGGGAACTAGCCCAGAGGCAGTGGTCAGCGACCAGGGCTTGAGCCCAGGACTTCCCTAGACAATGCTTTCTCCTCTGCTGGGCCCTTCATCCCTGTGCTGTGGGCAGGGTCAGCTCACAGAGACGGTCAGGCCAACATTATTCACACAAACAGTTCGGCTGATCATGGAGGTCATGGAGGCCACATACTTTGGTACAGGACGATGTCTTTTTCCAGACGTGTTTCCACTGAGGCTGTTCAGGTTGAAGGAGGTGGACGCCTCCCTTGGCTGCCCTGTGTCCTGGTCTATAGTGGCCTTCCTTTCACTGTGCACTGAGCAGGCACTGGGCCCTGAGACACCAAGATTAGCCATGGCAGGGGCAGTGGAAAAGACAGGGAGCAGTGAGGATGGGTGCAGGTATGCAGTGGCTGAGCAGCAGAGTCTGGGGGTCTGCAGATGCTGAGTCTGAGCCTCTGCTATGACAAGGAATGTTCTTGTTACCAGATCAAACCTGGATCTGCTCGCCTGATGCAGGAAAGCCAAACATCCACACCCAGGTTTGTAGCGAGAGAAAGCAGGGCTTTTATTTGCAGTCACCAAGCTAGGAGAATCAGGCAGCTCATACTTGAGATCCAACTCCCTGATGGCTTACAAGTGAGAGTTTTTAAAGGCAGAGGTAAATTTCAGGAAAACAGACATTAAGGGCAAAATTATAAATCAGTACACAGAGATTATACATTGGTTTGGCTCAAAAAGGTGAGGAATATCTTTTTTTTTTCAGAGTCTGGCTCTGTCATCCAGGTGGGAGTGCAGGGGTGCAATCTCAGCTCACTGCAACCTCCACCTCCTGGGTTCAAGGGATCCTCTGATGTCAGCCTCCTGAGCAACTGGGACTACAGGAATGCACCACTATGCCTGACTAATTTTTTTGCATTTTTTGTAGAGAAGGGGTTTTACCCTGTTGTCCAGGCTGGTCTTGAACTCTGACTCAAGCAATCTGCCTAAGGTGGGTTATCTTAAAGCGGGGTCTTACAGGTCATAGGTGGATTCAAAGATTCTCTGATTTGCAATTGGTTAAGGAAGCAAAGCTTTGTCTAAAAACTTGGGGTCAGCAGAAAAGAACATTAAGGTCTAGTCTATGGGCATGACTGTCTCCAGGCCCCTCAGGGAGAAAATAAGAACAAAGAACTGTGATCAGAGTTCAGTCCCCAGTTCTTCCTTATCCAAGGTCCACATGCCTGTGGCATTTTTAATTTGGTATGGGTCCGGGTTTCTGTAAAAGAGTTATCTTTAGTTTCTGAAGAGAACCATGCATTATGTGGCTCTAACTTCCTTGGGTATTGTTTTAAGCTACTATTATCTTCTTGCACGTCATGCTGCTCATTTACTTCTCAGGGCTAGCTAAGTACCTGGAATTTCCTCTGAAGGAACTCAAGATTTTTCTTTATTGTCATGCTTGGAGGGGCCAGTAGGCCCCTAAGAGGGCCCCTGCTCTTTCTCATTATCATGGATTGGAGAGAGTCCATCCCATTAACTAGGTAGCTGCCCCAAGTCCCAGGTTCATGAAACCAATCAGGAATATTCTGGGCTTCAGCCCCTTTGTTTGCTGCTGACTCAGGGAAGAACACTGCCATGTCAGAATGACGCCCACACTTGGCTTCCTGAGTCGCTTTTCTCAGTATTGATGGAGCTTTGCCCACTGCTCTCTCTGGGGTAGCTGTGAAGCTGCAGTGTGGGAGAGAAATGTTAATTCCTAGTCCTAATCACCCAGTTTTCATCGGGTAATTTGCAAATGAATGCATCCTTGTCTCCTCAGTACCGCTGGCTGGCAACAACGTAGACAGGAAGTATAATTGCATTAGGGATGGTTTTGCTGCCATTGGTTTCTGTTTAATGGGGTAAGTTATAATGTTCACTCTCAAATATCAGCATCCATCCAAAATGAGTACATTAAAAGCAATTAGTGTAGATTATGGATTTGAAATGAAGAAGGAAATATATTAATATGTCTAATTACTATGTAAATTAGACATTGGTACCATAATATTTCATACCTAAATGTTAACGTTGATGAAGCTGTAATTATTCTTATTATCATTTTTTGGAGTGTAAAATGAATCCCTGCTATTCTGCTGAATGGTAAATAACAGTCATTTGCCCAGTCCTTGGGGGGTTCTAGGTGTACGGCTGCCCATTGCCTGCCTTCCAGGTACTGAGTGGCCTAGAAAGCGCCTAGGCAGACAAACTTTGTCAGAAGAAAACCAGGATCATACGCTAGCTGTCCTGTGGCACCGTGTCAGATTCTGCCTATAGAGGTATGGTGTGAGCTTAGGAATTTCAAGGAACTTGCTGGTCTTTTAATGCCTTGTACATTAAATGTCTTAAATTACATTTTGATTTCTGCAGTTTTCCAAGGCCAAGTCTGTTCCAGAGCAGTGGGAAGGGGTCAGCAGGGGCTTCCTGGGAGCCCTGCGTTACAGGGGAGCCGTGATAATGCTGAAGTTAGACACTGAAGTCTTAGCTGTGCCCTTGGGTTAGAGGGAACAGGTAATGTGACCCCAGATATGCTCAGAACTTTCCTGATTTTAGAATGGATGGTTCTGCTTACCGAGAGCCTATCCTGGTTTTAACACTGAAAGTCATCGGTCCCAGGAACTCCCTCAGTCCCGGGAAAACCATGTTGCAGCCTCCCTTTGGGCTCCATGTACAACCACCTCAAGTGCGACCCAGCCTTGACCTGTGGGACTGACTGCCTTGCCGGCCACCCTGGTGTGATGTGACACCAACTGTGTAGCTCATACTTCCGGCCTGCGAGTGGCTTTGTGTGCAGCAGCAGCCAGAACAACTGGCAAATTAAGGAATGACTTTTCCTTTACACTTTAATTCTGATCATGGCCTTGGACTTTGTTCAGCACACTTACCAGACACACTTACCCTTTTTACTCTAGAAGGCAAACCTGATGAGATGCGGCCGGAGCTCTGACAGCTGGGAGCAACCTCATTCTGCAGAGTGGCCTTGAACCCAGGCCCAGGTTCTCAGTTAGGGTGGGGATGTTCGATTGCTTGTCCCGTGTGTGACATCCACTCCACTTTACTGTGGGGATGTCATCTGATCATCTCCAGTGATAGACTCTGGTGGGAAGTGGGGAAAGGTGCCCGAGCCTTCTTCTCCCAGGGAAAGGCATGCCATCCAGGCACAACCATCAGACACCATTTCCTCTGCAGACTTTGAATCCTGAGCAAAATGACAAAAAGTTAAAAGTGGCTGGAGATGCTTCACCCTGTGGAGACAGGAGTTGTGCCGGCTTTGTAATTCCCCAGGTCTCTCTGGTCATGGTGGTCATTCGTGGCTCCTTGACCTTCTGTTTGAGTCTATGAACTTCGTTCATATCCTTCCAACGAATTCCCTGAGTGCTTGAGTTTTCCAGGCAGATTTATGTAGCTAGGAAACAAAGAAGCCCAATGTAAACTGAAATTAAGACCCAGATTTGGAGTGTGGTGGGGGAGGTTCAGGTCCCCCAGGTTTTCCACATTTCCTCTTTGCAATTGTTAGTGTCCTGTTTTTTTTCCAACCTGGTGACATAGTGAGTTTAAAAACTGTTAGGATTCAGCAACCGGAACAAGCTTGGAATTTAGTTTTGGCTGATCTCAGCCCTGTGGATAGTGGAGATAAGAGATTCTCTCAGCAGGTCTGGGTCTCACCTCCTGCCTTTGGGTGAGCACTGGGCGATTTGAGCTGATCTTGCTTCAAGCTGGCCAGTGCTCCCAGAAGCATCTAGCCCTGGTCCCGACATCCTATGTTCCCTTTAGAGCAGCTGTCCCTCTCCAAAGCCAGGCACCTATCCCCAGGGAGCACTTGGCCTCAGGGGAGCACTCAGGATAACTTGATTAGCAATTCTGGTATCTGGCACCACGAGCTGCCACGTGGCCAGCCCAGAGCAGGAATGAGCTTCGTTGTTCTCTTGCCAGCTCAGCCGGGTGCCAGGTTCAAGTGTTCCTTGTCCCCTGAAGGTCTGTTACCTGCCACCTATTTTCAGGCAACAACTGCTGTTTTATATATATGTAAAAAAACGAACTAAGGTTTAATGCAAGCAAGAGGAGAATTTATTGGAAGAACAATGTGGCTAACAAAATAGAGACAGAAAATGAAGCTTGGGAAGGACTGGAAGCTCTGAGAATCCAGGCAGCAGGGTCTCCGGTCCTGTAACTGGAAGAGCAGGTGCTATGCCCTCAAGTGAAATTTCAGAGAGAGCACCTGAATGGCCCGGAGTCTGTCACAGGATCAGTGCCTGGTCATGCGGACCAACCCCAGTAGCTGTTATGAACGTGGGCTCTCACTTTAATTTAGGAGTGCAACAGTCTGACTTGTTTCAAGGCTTCTGCCAAGACCCAAGGAATAGGAAGAGGACTTGCTTAGTTCAGCCAACTTGAAAGAACACATAGGAAGGCTGTGGAGGGCTGGATTCAGAGACGTGTGTGATGAGATCATTGCTGAGAGATTTGGGACTGGAGTTTTATCAGCATATTGGGCAGAAGAATAGTGTGTAGTTAAAAAGCGGAACATTGGAGAAGTCTTGTCATTTGGTTTGAGATTTTCTGATTGATGGATCATCTCCTTAATGAGACTTTGTTCTGGTGGATTATTTATGCTCCATACCCTCTGTCCTATTCTGTTTTTTGCTGCTGTAACAGAATGCCCGAGATGGGGTGATTTGTAAAGAACAGGCTGTTATTTCTTACAGTCTGTAGGTTGGGAAGTCCAAGGTGGAGGGGCCTGTGTCTGGTGAGCGTCTTCTTGCTGTTTTATCCCATGATGAGAGGCAGAAGGGCAAAAGATCACGTGAGACAGAGACAGAGAGAGAGAGACAGAGAGGCAGAGAGAGAGAGAGAGGCAGAGAAGCAGAGAGAGAGACAGAGGGACAGAGAGGCAAAGAGACAGAGATAGAGAGGCAGACAGAGAGGCAGAGAGAGAGAGACAGAGAGACAGAGAGAGACAGAGAGGCTGAGAGAGAGAGACAGAGAGACAGAGAGAGACAGAGAGGGAGGCAGAGAGAGAGAGACAGAGAGAGACAGAGAGGCAGAGAGAGAGACAGGCAGGGAGGCAGAGAGAGAGAGACAGAGAGACAGAGAGAGACAGAGAGGCAGAGAGAGAGAGACAGAGAGGCAGGGAGGCAGAGAGAGAGAGACAGGCAGAGAGAGAGGCAGAGAGAGAGAGAGACAGAGGCAGAGAGAGAGAGAGAGAGAGACAGAGAGAGAGAGAGATTGAGATTAAACTTACAGCCTCAAGCCCTTTTATAACTGGGATTAGTCTGTTCACGAGAGTGGAGCCCTTGTGACCTAAACACTTCTTGCCAGGCCTCACTCTGCAGTGCTACAGCCCTGGGGGTTAAGTTTGCAGCACAGGCTTTTTTTGAGGACACATTCAAACTATGGCACCCTCCATGGTTAAAGTGAGGATGCTAATTTGTAACTGCTTCTGTACAGTATCATGGCTGCTCAGTGATCCTAGCAACAAAGGAGAAAGAACCTGCCTTTGCTAATTAATTGGAAGTTAGGAAATGATCTTTTTCCATGTCTTTGAGAATTTTATTCACCTATTGAGTGCTCAGCTTGTCAGACAATGCAAGCGTTACTGCGCAAGTCTGGGCTCAGCTAAGTGACATTTGGAAATGGATAGAACTGTCGAGATTCATCCTGAAAGATTCTGGTGTGTAATGAAGCAGAACCCACTGTTTTCCCTCAGGAGGGCAATGATGGATGTCCTGGTGCTTTTTGGGGGACATGGAGTCAATTAGGTGTTTCCCTGTGTGGTCACAGGACTCCCAGGAAAAGTAGCAGCAGAGGGAGGCAGAAAATAGACCCCTCAAGTCGAGGCTATTCCTCCTGGATTCAGCTCAGCCAGCAGTGCGGGAAAGTCTCTGTAGTGGGGCTGGTGAGGCCAACCATGAGCAGGATCCTGACTCCTTAGGCTTTGGCCAGCCCTGGAACTTCACTCTGTCTCTGCCCCTTCACTGGTATGCATGTGCAGCCATCATGCTAGAAAGCTGGTTGTCAATTTTATGTGTAAATTGGATCCTGTCAAATGTGTTGCTAAAGGTGATTAGAGCTGCAACACCTAGCAGATCCATTTCCCAAAATAGAGGCTTCTTTTATGAGTACGTCACTTTCCGCTTCTTTTTTTTGACGAATCTAGATTCCTAGTTATTGAATCTTCTTAAAGCAAGGCAATCTTTAATACCGTTTACAAGAAGCATACCTAGTAAGCCAGCAGTGGAGACAAAAAGGAAATAACAAAGAACACCCAAAACTTCCCCCAAATAGTCAGAAGAAGAGGGAAGACAGAACCAAAAATAGGTGGAAAAAAAAAAAAAGAAAATAACTAGCAAAGTGGTGGATTTAAATAATCATATTAATAATTGTGTTCTAAGCAAGAGTCCTAAGCATCCTAAATATTTTTAAACAATTTAAAAGCAGAGATTATCAAATTGTATAAACAAGCAAGACACAGCAATAAACCATGACAAAAAAATCCACTTTGAAGATGAAAACATAGACAGGGTAAAGCTATGAAGATGGAAGACAATGTACCACACAAACACCAATTTGAGTGAGTTTGAGTGGCCATGTTTATGTAAGTCAGAAGAGACTCCAGAACAAAGAATGTTACCAGGGATAGAGAGAGGTTTCACATAAAGAAGAGAGGTCAACTGATCAAGAGATATAATCCTGACTGTGTATGCAGCTAATTACAGAGCTGAAAAGTATGTGAAGTGAAAACTGATATTTTTCACTGAAAAGAAAATAGACAAGTCCACAATTATAGTTGGAGACTATAACACTCTTCACTCTGTAATCGAGAGGATGAGTAAACAGAAAATCAGTAAAGGTATAGAAGACCAGAACAGCACCATCAGCTCGATTTAATTGACATGTATTGAACAACGCATCCAACAGCAGTAGAATACACATTTTTCCCCAAGTACACATAGCACATTTGCCAAGATAAACTGTATTCTTGGCCAGAAAATAAACTTCAGTTCCTCATCATATTTAAAATAATTTAAATGATATAAACTATATTCTTTGACCACAAAGACATTCCATTAGAAATCTATAACAGAAGATATTTGGAAAATTCACCCAAATTTGGAAACCAAAACGTAACCTTCTAAATAACCTAGGAGTCAAAGAGGAAGGAACAGGGCATGAGAAATTATTTTGCACTGAATGAAAATGAAAACACGAGATATAAAACTTGTGGGATACAACCAAAGGAACACGTGGAGAAAAGCTTATAGCATTACATTTTTTTTAAAATCAAGAAAGATTTCAAATCAGGAATATAACTTTTTTCTTAAGCAATAGGAAAAGAAGAGCCAGTCAATTCCAAAACAACCAGAAAGAAGAAAATAATAGAGACAAGAGTAGAAATTAACAAATTTAAAAACAGAAAAATAGAGAAAAATCAATACAGTCAAAAAGCTCAGTCTTTGAAAAAATGAATAAATTTGACAAACTTCTAACCGGACTGATTCAAAAGAAGGACAGAGGACACAAATGATCAATATTAGGAATGAGAACAGGGACATCATTACATATTTTACAGACATTTAAGAACCAAAAAGGAATATTATGGAACATCTTATGCCAAGAATTGCAAGACATCTGTCCGTAACATTTGACAAGTTATTTATTAACTGTAGGTATCAGTTTTATCATCTTCAAATGATAGTGTGATCATCTTCAAATGATAGGAGGAGTGAGAGTGCCACTCTCAGAGGTTCTGAAGGTTAAATGAAATCATATCTACAATGGAACATGCATGGAGTAAGCACCCTGTAAATTTTAGCTGATATTTTATCATCATCATTATCATCATCATCACTGACTCTATCCAATGCGCAGGAGTGGATGGGAGCTTTTGTAAAGTCCTGGGCTCCTCGGTGAATATCTCCCAGGCCTCTCCATGGTTCCTGCCAGATCGCTTGGACTCACTCTGAGATGAGGGCACACAGTAATGTATAACTACTTGGGCCCAGTGGTGATGGGGCTGTGAGGGCTGTGGCCAAATGCTCAGGGGAGGCCCATGAAAGGAGGTCAGTAAGGGGCAAGGGCTCCTGGTAACAAGATGTGTGTCCAGTGCTGTGCTAGGCACTCTATGTGCAGGATCTCATTTCATCTTCATAGTAAATCTGCAATAGCAGGCACTGTTATCAGAGGCCAGGTGCGGTAGCTCAGGGCCTCTTGGATTAATCCTATCGCTTTGGGAGGCCAAGGCAGGCAGATTGCTTAAGCCCAGGAATTCAAGACCAGCTTGGGCAACATGGAAATCCTCTGTCTTCAAAAAATACAAAAATTAGTCAGGCTTGGTGGCAAGTGCCTGTGGTCTCAACTATTTGGGAGTCTGAGATGGGAGGATTGCTGGAGCCTGGGAGGTGGAGACTGCAGTGTGCCTTGATCACGCCACTGCACTCCAGCCTGAGTGACAGAGTGAGACCCTGTCTCCAAAAAAAAAAAAGCAAAAACAAAAGCAAAAAGCAAACCCCTAACAAAACCAGGAATTAATCCAAGAGTTCATAGTTGCTTGGGGTGGTGGTGAGGTTTAGGACTTGAGAGTGGCGTCACCTTAAACAGTGCGTGTCAGCCACTTTCTGTGTAGCATTTTGGGAGGATAGACATGGGGGATGGGAGCAGACAGTGTGAGCAAAGGTGCAAGCCTCAGAGCCTATGGGAGGCCTCCCAGCCCCCTTGACTCTCTTGTCACATTAAAGGCTTTGCCGAAGTCCCACAGTTTTCCAAGAAGGCAACCCTGACCACTCTGGCCATGACTAACGGCTTCTTAACCTTGCAGCTAGATTGTTCGTTAAATGCAGAAAATGTTTTGTTCCGAAGTGTGGTGTCTGGAGTGTGATATCACTCAAGGGGACCTTGGTTTCCTCACCGAGGATCCCGTTAGAGCAAAGGGCCAGTCATCCCATTGTCCTGCACAGGTTAGGATGCTCCGTCTGTCAACACCATGGATTTCATTCAACTTTGTGTCGTCTGTAACGATCTCTATGTGCAGTTTGGAAAATGCTGATTTATTGAAGGTTTTAAAATAAAATTGTGAAATGACCTGCTCACAGTCTGCTGTGGTCACACTGAGGAGGCGGAAGAGATGATGGCACATCCGACATTTATGGAGGCTGATGCTTGATGTCCGTTATCTCAGCCCTTCCGACACCCTCCTTCCACTTGAGGAACTGGGAGCTCAGAGCAGGGGAATGACGTACACATCTGCTTGCTCACAGTCAGGGGTAATACCCAAAGCTCACAGCCACAGGCCACTGCTTCCAGAAGGAGCCCGGAGACTCCACCAAGGTGAGGAGTGTCTGCTGTGGACTTTGAGGACCAAGGTTCAAATCCACCCTCTTCCATGTTGATATGGACTGAAGGTTTGTGTTGCTCCAAAATTCCTATGTGGAAGCTCTAATCCCCATCGCGATGGTATTATGAGGTGGGGCCTTCAGGAGGCGGTTAGGTTAAGATGAGGTTTGAGGGCAGGGGCCCTTAGTGTCCTTAAAAGAAGAGAAAGAGACTAGAGCTCTGTCTGCTGTCTTGGCCGTGTAAGGAGACCAGGAAGGGAGCCCTCCCCAGAACCTGCCCCTGCTGGCCTCTTCATCTGACTCCCAGCTTCCAGAACCATGAGAAATAAATATGTGTTGTTTGAGCCACCCAGGCTATGGTGCTTTGTTATAGGAGCCTGAAGATAGGCACATGTCATGGAAGGCTCTGCAGGAAGGAGATGCTGCATTCAAAAACAGGTAATTGAAGAGGATTATTTTTTCTGTTTTGAGATGGAGTCTCGCTCTGTTGCCCAGGCTGGAGTGCAGTGGTGTGGTCTTGGCTCCCTCTCACTGCAACCTCCAACCCCCGGGTTCAAGCAGTTCTCCTGCCTCAGCCTCCTGAGTAGCTGGGATTACAGGCATGCATCACC
>NW_012115200.1:1622443-1628363 GCF_000951035.1 Colobus angolensis palliatus
GGGGAGCACAGTCTGTGTCCTGGGCTGCAGCCCAGCAGTGAGGGAGCAGGTGGAGCAGACAGCCTGAGCTTCCCTTGCCAGCCTTTGTCTCCTGCCAGGGCCTCCCCTGGGCTGATCCCAACCAGGAGCCAGAGGAAAGGAGGGAGGGTGGGTAACCCCATCCAGAGAAGTGGGTCTGAAGCAAAAACGGAGAAGAACTGGCCCAGCTGACTGACAGGCTTCTCATCTTTGAAATGGGAGTTCACCAGCATCAGCAGGGTTGTGATAAGGGCTAAATGTGATCACCTGCATCCAGGGTTTTGCATGGTGCCTAGCACAAAGCAAGATCATCTTAAGTGAACATAATAATCATTCATCGGAATCTTTGCTTTTTCATAATATTACCGTATGTTTTCTTCTCACTTGATTATAAATTATTATATAAATTATGAATAGGTTTTCATGTCTCCAATTCTTCCAAAATATGATTTTTAAATCTGAAGAATATTCCACTTTATAGAAGTTCTTAAATGACCTTAACATATCTCCTGTGGTTGGACAGTTAGATTATTTTTTCCTGTTAAAAATAAAACTTCACTTAATATTTCTACAGCTAAATACTTGGGCATATCCTTGATAATTTTCTAGAAGTAGAATTGCCGAGTCATGGGATATACCTATTTTTAAAGTTTTTGCTATTTACAGCCATATGAACTTCCAGAATGACTGTGCAAGAAAGAGATCCATAGTTAGCTAGTGTGTACTGCTGATTTGGGATTTCTTTCTTCTCTGACCCTCAGTGCCTAGAACTCTTTCTGGCTTGGGGACATGGGGCTACTCAATGAGCGTGTTTGGTGAGCAGATGACTTTTGCCCTGGTAGTCCCTAATGACTGAAGGCACTCTCCGAGTGCGCTCACATCTGTCTGTGGGGGTCCTGCCCTTATCTCAGAGCCAGAGGCTGTCTCCGGCCAAGTCCCTTCTGACGCTGGGGAGAGGCTGCCTGTTCTCGGGGCCCCAGCACCGGGTTCTTCCTGCACACTCTCGCTTGACCCTCTCCCCACCAACATGCAGCTCTGTGTGTCCAAGTCATCTGGCCGCATAGTCTAGAAACGGTCTCCTCCGTCCCCACCCCCACCAGCGCCTGTACATTCTCCATTCCTGCTGTAGTTGACCTTTTCTGGAAGCACAGCCTAGAGCTTGGGCTCGGGTGCCACATTTGGCTAATGGGCTCTGAGCAAATGCAATGGGTGCCACTCTCAGACTCAAGCTCTTCCAGGCTGCCGTGCCTGTCCCTCTGCCCTCTGTCTGTGGCCCTGGAGAACATGTTCAGAGGCTGACAGTGCGGGATGGAGAAGAGGCCCCTGGCTCTCACTGAACACATGTGAGGGAGATGCGAACCTTCAGCTTGTTAGGCCGTTGAGATCCAGGTTTGCCTATGGTGAGCCTGACTCTCCAGATTAGCCTGGGTGGGCAGCTCGACCTCATCTTCAGATGCCAGAGGGACAGTGTGGCTGGAGTGTGGTGACTGGGGCAGGTGGCCGGTGCTGAGCTGGCCATGGTACGTAAGGGCTGCTGGACCTCCCACCTTGCCATGGATGCCATGGCGTGATCTCAGCTCACTGCAACCTCTGCCTCCTGGGTTCAAGCGATTCTCCTGCCTCAGCCTCATGAATAGCTGGGATTACAGGCATGTGCCACTACACCTGGCTGATTTTGTATTTTTAGTAGAGATGCATATGGAGCTTGATTCTGGGCGAGGTGGGAGTCCCCAGAAGGGTTAAGCAGAGATGCGTTATGGTCCAATGCACACTAGGTTGGACCCAGGCAACAGGACAACCGGAGAGGTGGCTGTGATGCGGCAGGAACGCGATGCCCCAGCTGGGATTAGCTGTGGAGTGGAGGGAGAAGAAGCTGAGGTTGGAGAAAGAGAAGCCTGGATTTGCTGATGGGTTCAAATTTGTGTGGAGGAAAAAGAGGTGTCAAAGACTACTCCTTGCTTTGACCTGAGCAGGTAGGTAAACCGAGGGCAGGGCCAATCGTGGCAGCAAGACTTGATGAAAAGCAGCTTGGCAGCTGGGCGCGGTGACTCAATTCCAGCCCTTTGGGAGGCCAAGGTAGGCAGATCACCTGAGGTTGAGAGTTAGAGATCACTGTGACCAAAATGGAGAATCTCTACAAAATGGAGACCATCTCTACTAAAAATACAAAATTAGCCGGGTGTAGTGGCACACGCCTGTAATCTCAGCTACTTGTGAGGCTGAGGCAGGAGAATCGCTTGAACGCGGGAGGCAGAGTTTGCAGTGAGCTGAGATTGTGCCATTGCACTCCGGGCTCGGCAAAAGAATGAAACCCCATCTCAAAGAAAAAAAAAAAAAGCTGCTTGGCCAGGAGTTCTAGGGTTCTGTTTGGGAACCTGAAGTTCGAGGTGCCCATTAGATCTATGTGGAAAGAGTCATGTCCTATTTTTATCACTTAAATCGGGTATAGAGGCTGCTATAAGACCCGGTATGTTTCACGAATGTGAAAATGTGGTGGCCTTGACCCTGGATGTGTTTGTGGGATGCATGAGGCCCATTGTGTTCTGTGATGATGACGAATGGCCAGTTCCCGTTTGAATCTCAGCGGCACCCTTTCTCAAAGCCTTTGTAGATTTCTCCTAAGCAGCGTGGCACCTTCACCATGTTTATAAGAGTATCTGCAGTGCCACTTCCTCTATACCTATTGTTTTACGTTGAAAGCGCTCTACTTGTTTTGCATAATTGTTTGAGGCACACATAATTAGTTTTGTGTCAAGGTAGGCTTTTATGTAGTGCCTCAAGAATCAGAATTTCAATTTCCAAAGGTTGGTGGTGCATGATAGAATGCCGTTCTCGCCGACCCCATGGTGCCGAAGGCTCTGGTTCTCAGTGTCACTCACTTCCCTGCCCGGGAAATAGCAGCTCACGGCAGAAAGTGCCATCCAGTCTTTGCCAGCTCCTCAGGAGCCCGCAGGCAGTGAGATGGGTACTGATGTGTGCATGACTGTTTCCTTGCAACAAAGAATTCCATTTAGCAGACACGTGCCTCCCTGCAAGTCCAAGGCCAGCTTCCAGCAGCAGGGAGTGGGTTGTAAAGACAAACAAGGCATGGTCCACGGATTTAACACCATGTGAGGATGGGCAAGCGCCTTCCCGGTGACTGCAGAGCCCCTTGCCCTGGGAGTGGTGGGAGGGAGACAAGCATCCTCTGGGTTTGTGTAAGTCTTTTCAGGTGCAGTAGGAGTTTAGCTGAGTTCTAGAGGGTGGGGAGGACACTGTCTAGGTTCAAGAGTGGCTTGAGCAAAGGTTCTAGAGGTGTGAGACTACATTTAAAAAAATTGCAGTGACAGAAACCTAACACAATAACTTAAGCTCCAAAGACAACATGCTCGCCTGTGTCCTTGGCGTGGCTGGATCTAGGAGTTCAAGCGGCACAGTTAAGCATCTGTCCCTGTGTCTTCATATCATCTGTCATCTCATCTTCTCTTGAGAGCTCAGCACCTCCTCCTTCACTTTCCTGCCACAGACAAAGACCTGTGAGCTCGACTTTTCTAAGAGGTGCAGCGAAAGTCCCAGGGCTGGCTGTCGCCGGGCAGGTTCTGAATGTGTCCATTTCTGAACCCATCCCTGGCCAGAGGAACGTGTGCTCTGACTGGACAAACCAGACCTGAGGCCTGCCCCTCAGGCTTGTGTGAGCCTCCCTTGGGCCCCCTGGATTAGACAGGAAGGCAGGTGGCTCTCCAGAGGAAATCCGGGTGCTGTCACCAGAAGAAAAGGCATGGGAGTTGGGAAGCAAAAATGAATGACGTGTAATACGGAAGCCACAAGTGTGAGGGCAGCAGGAGCTTTATCCACTCATCTCTCATCCACTCAGTGAGCTGTGTGTACAAGTTTCCTCTCGCTGCTGAAACAAGTCTTCACAAATGTACAGGCTTAAAGCAACAATTTATTATCTGCCAGTTCCTGAGGTCAGAGATCTGAAATGGGTCTCACCAGGCTAAAAGCAAGGGATCAGGAGGCTGTGTTCCTTCTGAAGGCTCCAGGGAGCACCCTTGTGTGTTCCAGCTCTGAGAGGCCCTGTCTTCCTTGGCCTGTGGCCCCTTCTTTCAACTTCAAACCAACAACTGTTGGGCTGAGTCCTCCTCACACTGCATCTCTCTGCCTCTCTTTCTTCTGTCTCCCTTCCCACTTATAAAGACCCTTGTGATCACATTAGGCCCACCAGGAAGGTTCAGGATAACTTTGCCATCTCTAGGTCAGCTGAGTAGGTCAACCTTAATTCTTCTGCAACTCAATGCCTTTTGGCAGGTGAGAGTAACATTCTGGCTGGGCGCAGTGGCTCATGCCTGCAATCCCAGCACTTTGGGAGGCCAAGGTGGGCAGATCACCTGAGGTCAGACATTCAAGACCAGCCTGGTCAACATGGTGAAACCCCATCTCCACTAAAAAAATATAAAAATTAGCCAGGCATGGTGGTGGGTACCTGTAATCTCAGCTACTCGAGAGGCTGAGGCAGGAGAATCGCTTGAACCCAGGAAGCAGAGTTTGCAGTAAGCTGAGATCACGCCACTATACTCCAGCCTGGGCTACAGAGCAAGACTCTGTCTCAAAAAGAAAGCAACATTCTATTCACAGGTAACATATTCTATTCCCAGGTTCCAGGGATCAGGACATGGATGTCTTTTGCAGCACACATCATTCTGCAGCCACACGCAATCCTGTCTGTGTGCCAGGGATTGTTAGGTGCTGGAGATATGAGTACCCATGGCCCCTGAATTCAATAATTCACTAGAGAAATAACGGACATTTGCAAGGTGCTAGGCATGGGGCTGACTGCTCCAGGCACATCACTCTGGGATTTCTAGTTTGTCTGAGTGTGGAGCAGAGTGATAGAGGTAGCGGGTATTCTTGAAAGATCTTGAATGTCAGGCAAAAGAGGGCAGGCTTCATTCTGGAGACATTCGGGAGTCGTCGGAGATGGCTTTTTGTTTTTAGCAGGGTAGTTTCCTAATGTAGGTTTTAACAATTTGCTCTAGAGGCAGTATGAAAAGTCAACCAAAGAGAATGACAAGACAACAAACAGGCTTAGCCTAAAAAGATGCAATGCGTACTATGAAACTCCAGTCACCGATAGGGAAGAATGCAGAGCCCCAGGCGCAGCTTGCCATAGAAGCCGTATTGGATCTGAGGATGACAGCTCAGCTCTGATGCCGCTGACATTTCCAGGAGCCTCTTTCTACAGGAGCTCACATCCACGCGTCGCCTCATTTGTGCTCCCACTATCACCGGTGAAATAGATATTCCTATTCCCTTTATGAAAGACGAAGCAGGTCATCAGAGGTCAAGTGACTGTGCTCTGTTTATGCGGCTGTGAGTTCCCCCTGGAGAGGATGTTTTGAAGGACCACGAGTCAGAAAGAAGTGCTCATCTCAGTGGGTGGAGGGAGCCGCTTGTCCCCACCCCCTGCCACCTTTGGCAACCACGTTCTTCTCTCTGTTTCTATGTATTTGATTTTTTGAAATTACACATATAAGAGCGATCATGCAGCATTTTTCCTTCTGTGTCTGGCTGACTTCGCTTGGCTTAAGGTGTCTCCCCGTGCTTAGAGGAATGTGTCTCACTGTGGGTTTCCAGGGTCTGTGAGGCCTTCGCTAAGCGTTTTGGCACTAAAAGAGTCTCCCTCTCCCCCGCACCTCCCCTGTGCCAGCCTCTTACCTTTCTCTTCCAGAGCTGAGCTCAGATGTGGCTCAGATTTGACTCACTTATTCTGGCATCTCAGTTCTTTTTGATGTTACTGTTTATTGGGAGGGAGTGGAAATTAAAATTCTTAATTAATTTTCTGCATGACTTTTTTTTTTTTTTTTGTGTAGCGAAAAGCAAATGACCCTGATATTGTCACTTATCATTTTCTTTTTTTTTTTTT
>NW_012115200.1:1634203-1634722 GCF_000951035.1 Colobus angolensis palliatus
ATGCAGAAATCACCGGTCTTCTGTGTCCTTCGCGCTGGGAGTTGGAGACTGGAGCTGTTCCTATTCGGCCATCTTGCTCCGCCCCCTACTTATCATTTTCTAGCTGTCCCAGAGAACTGTCCGCCCAGTGATGTGTGTTCACAGATTCCTGGGTGTTTCCCACGGGGAGGGCGCTGGGCTGTGTGCTGGGCAGGAAGCTGCCACCTGGAAACTTACTGTTTGTTGTAGTTTCCTACCACGAAGTTGGCGGTTCACAACAGCACACATTTGTTATTGTGGTAATGCTCCTCAAATCTAGGTGTTGGAATCTACCACATTCATCCTGGAGGCTACAGGGGAAAAAGCCCATTTCCAGGTGACCCAGGATCATCCATCTCAAGAGCCTTAATTCTATCACATTTGCAAAGTTCCTTTTGCCATGTAGGGTAACATATGTACAGGTTCCTGAGATTAGGATGTGGATATTTTTGTGGGGCTATTATTTCACCTACCTCCCTGTACTGTGCTATTTAGTTTTCA
>NW_012115200.1:1635242-1688864 GCF_000951035.1 Colobus angolensis palliatus
TTCATGTGCAACTCAAAAAAATATGTGTTCTGCTGTTACTGGGTGAGGTGTTCTATCATTGTGAATTAGGTCAACTTGCTTCATTGTGTTGTTTGAATCTTTTACTAATATATCTTTGTGAATTGTCTGTCTACTTTTTCTTTCCATCATTGAAAGAGTTGTTGAAATCTCTGACTGCAGCTGTTGATTTGTTTATTTCTCCTTTCAGATCTATTCATTTTTGCTTTATGTACTTTGAGCTCTATCATGGGCTTCATAAACATTTAGAACTGAGACAGCTTCTTAATGAATCGACCCCTTTATCAGTATAAAATGAGCCTCTTCATCCCTGCTAATGTGCTTGTTGACTTTGATATTATGTATCTACCATGCCTTTCTTTTGATTGGACTTAGAATGATATATCTTTTCCCATCATATTGATGAGGTTACTGACGTGGTTAGTTTTAAGTCTATTATCTTGCTATTTGTTTTCCATTTGTTCCATTTGTTTTTTGTTCCCATTTCTTCTTTTTCTGTCTTATTTTGAATTCATTGTATATTTTTTATGATTATATTTTATCTCTTTTACTGGCTTCTTTGCTATAACTCCTTATTTTGTTGTTTTAGGGGTTGCTGTAGAATGTGTACTTTACATCTTTGTCAGTCTACTTCCATGCGGTATTATCTGACTTTATGTATCATGCGGGAACCTCGTAATAGTGTACTTCTATGTCTCCCCGTCACCATTTGATCTATTCTTTCCACACATTTTACTCCTACATATATTATAAATACACTATGCGTTATTATTTTTGGTTTTAACTTTTTTGGTTTTAACAATCAAGTATAAAGATATTTAAATAATAAGAATAATTGTCTTTTATTTACTCATACAGTTATCACTTCCAGTATTCTTTATTCCTTTGCGTAGATCCACGTTTCCATCTGTTCTCATTTTTCTTTTGCTTGAAAGACTTCATTTAGTGTTTCCTGCGGTGCAATTTTATTGGTGATAACAGCTATAGGTTTTGTATGCCTGAAAAACTACTTTGCCTTCATTTTTGTGAAGTATTTTTGTTGAGTAACGAATTCTAGATTGACAGTGTTTTCTCATTAGTTTAAAGATGTGTAACCACCATCTTTTAGCTAGCACTGTTTCCAGTGAAACGTCTGCTATTATCCTTATTTTCCTCCCCAGGTGATGTGACCCCTTTTTTCTGGCTGCTTTTAAGATTTTTTAAATCACTGGCACTGAACAATTTGATTATAATGCTCTTTTGTGTAGTTTTGTTCATCTTTAATGTGCTTGAGGTTTGTTGAGCTTTTTTGACCTATGTATTTATGTTTTCATTAAATTTAGAAAATTGTGGCCATGTTATCCCCAACCTCTCCCCTCCCTTAGGAACTCTTATTGTGTGTATATTTGGCCATTTGAAGTCTACAGGATTTCAAGCCAGGATTTCACTACAGGATTTTAAATCAGACTGTTTTAAATTGGTTCTGATTCATTAAATCACACTTTAGAGAGTACTTGTTTAACTGATAAATCTTACGGTATTGAAGTTTATGAAGTAACAATACTAATTGTTACTAAATAGAGTAACTAATACTCTGGGTTTTTTGAGCCCTTTTCCCAGTGTTTAATTTTACATGGTTTTTATTGCTATATCTTCAAGTTCACTACTTTTCTTCTGCAATGTTTGATCTACTATTAATTCCACTCATTATATTTATTTTTTATCTCATAACTTACAGTTTTCATTTCTAGAATTTTAATTCAGGTCTTTTAAATGTCTTCCACAACTCTTCTTAACATGCGTAGCCTTTGCTCTATCTTCTGGAACACATGGGGCAGTTACAATAACTGTTTTATTCCCTTTTCCACTAATTTTATCATTTGTGTCAATCCTGGGCCAGTTTTGATTGATTGCCTTTTCTCCTCATTATGAGTATTATTTTCTTGCTTCTTTGTATGCCTGGTAATCTTTGATTGGATGCCACTCATTGTTAATTTTACCATGTTGTATGCTGGATATTTTTCTATTCCAATACATATTCCTGAGCTTTGTTCGGCACCATGGTTAAGTTCCTTGGAAATAGGTTGATACTTTCAGGTTTTGCTTTTATTCTTCTAATGAGTCCTCACATAACACAGTTTCACTTAAAATCTAAGCTGGGATACAGATGTTTAACACTCACCCAACTGGAAATCTGCCCCCCTTATTTGTAATTTGCTTTTTCTTAATTATTTTTTAATACACTTTTGTCCAAACATGCCCTTTGGTGGGTGAAGTTTGGACAAAAAACTTAGATGGACACAGAAATTTTTCATCTTCGGTTAATTTGCCCCACTATTGAGGTAAAACTCTTCTGAGTACTCTGCCCTATACCTTGTAACTTATGATTTTTCCACTCTGGCTGGTGGGAATAGGCAGTATTCCTGGCCCTGTGTAAGTGTTAGTGATTGCTCCCTCTAATTTTTTCAGGTTGTTCTTTTCCTGGTTTTGGGTAGATTTTTTTTCACATGATGCAGTAATCAGTGCTCTGCTGAATATTCAAGAGAAACCTGCAGATCTTGGAGTTCTCCCTTTGTGCAGCTCTCTTCTCTAGGTACCACGCCCTGTGTCCAGCTCCCCGCTCTGTGTACTCCGCCTTGTGTGCAGCTCTCTCCTCTGTGTACTCCACCCTGTGAACTCTGGCCTCTTTGACATTTGTGGAGTTCCTGCTCAATCTGCTTAACTCAAGGACACTGCCAGTCTCTGCCTACAGGATATTTCAATGAATACTTACTTTTTATGGCAAATACTAGAAAACCACTTGTTCTGTCTTTTCTCTACAGCTTTCCATCTAGAAGTATAACCAAATGACCTATTACAATGCCTCGTTTCATGTCTGGTCACCTGAAAGTGTCAGAAAGTGCCTCCTCACCTGTAATTTTTACTGATTAGTTGTAGTTCCACCACTGTGACATATAGGCAAGCCTTGTGACCAACCTTCCTCTGTACTTCTAAAGGCCTGATTTCAGTTCCTTTTCCATCTAGGTTGTTCTTCACTGAAATACAACTATTGTCTCTTTTCCCTTCCAAGTGAGGTGCTCTTATCTAAGTATGACACTACAGGCAAGTTCCAATTATAGGGTGGGTCTCTTACCTCCTGCTTCCTAGAGGTTATGATTCTATTAATGTAGTGCACGATTACTTTGGACTTTCTGATGTTTTCTGTTTTTCTGCTGTCTGCAACTAACTTACAGTTTACTAGAATCCCCAAATCTTATTTACATATGTGATTGTTAAGCTATAATAAGCATGATATTTCTTTGCTTGAATACTGGATTCTGAGGGGCAAGTTTGGGCAAAAGTGTATTAAAAATTTATTGAGAAAGAACAAAAGTATAAAAGAAGGAGGCAGATTTCCAGTTAGGTGGGTGTTACACATTTATATGCTATCTTATATTTTAAGTGAAACCATACTATATGAGGACTCGTTAGAAGAGGGTTCGTGTTCAAAATACAGCTGAACATTTGGTTACCTGAAGATTTTGATGTTTTATAGAAGTACTAAATTTTACAGATTTCAGAATTTCAAGACAGACTGTCTTTTAAATTGGTTCTGATTCATTAAACCACACTTTAGAGAGCACTTGTTTAACTGATAACACTTATGGTATTGAAGTTTATGAAGTAACAAATGACATGTGCTATTGACTTAGTACTGAAATAAAGACAAGCTATTGATATTTGATTAAGATAACAGCTGTTCTATAAGTGCTATACCCTAATGCAAAGAATACTATTATTATACAGTAGGATAAAACAGTTACTGCAAAACATCACAATTTAGAAAATAAAGGTTACTTGAGAGCATGAAATTATTTCAAGTTAATTTTGCACTCTGCTCTTGAAGCTGATGAATATAAAATGTAATGAAATGTAATTTTTGCAAAACAACTTAAGCTGGGAGAGTAGCACAGAAACCTGCAATTAGCTCTGATTGATGCTGCGCCTTTTCTGTGTCAAAGAAGATTGGAATGCACAGTGTTGGTTCACAAGGTGACTCCCAGCAAGGCTGGTCAGCCTGGCCTCTGGGAAGTGGACCAACATTGGGTTGTTTTTTCTTTTTGTGATTGCCTTTTGGGAGCCATGGGGACATTGACAGTCACTGTCAGTTTTCCTGGGGCAGGAGTTGGTGGCACATTGCAGCAGTTCTCTCTCCCCCTGTGTGTGTGTGTGCATGTGTGTGTGTGAGTGTATGTGTGTGCGTGTGTGTGCGTGTGTGTGTGTGTGCGTGGTGGGAAGGGCAGGAGTTGTTTCTCATTCAGTTCTCCTTAAATGAGCCCAGTACTAACCCCGTGCTCATCTCCTGTATCCCTCCTCCTGAATTTTGACCTAGTGGTGGTTCAGTTATGCTGGTGAACCTTGGCAAATCATGCTTCCTGTGGACACCAAGAAAATGGTGCTCCTTTCCAAAGTACTAGAAAAGAACCACATCTACGTGTCCAGACACTGTGTGTGCCTGACAAGGAGCATCTGACCCAGCCACATGGCACCTCGAGTTGCCTCGGGAAAATTGCTGTATACATGTAAATTAAGAGAACTGTCCCTAAAGGACTGGGCATCAGGCCCAAGTCTGTAGTGGCTTGACGTGATCATGGCTGAGCATAACACTGTGGAGAGGTTTTCTTCCACTAACTTGGGGAAACCAGCGCTGGATCAGTGATGGGACCTTGCCTTTGATGCCGTGCTGGGCAGGATCTGTGCTGAACCTCTGGACCACTCAGCGTATCATGGGACTGCATCACAGACTGCAGCGGGAGCTGGACCTCAGGCCGACTGAGCTGACCTCCTGGGTCTCTCCCTCTGCTCCACAGGAGACCAAGTGAGCCTGGGACTGGGGTTTCATGATAGGGAGGTCCCAAGCTGAAGGAAGAAAAGGCTTCTCACAAAAGCAGCTTAGACATACAGCGTTACTAAGTTGGTTCCTAACAGGCAGTGAGCACATTTTGTACTTTGAGCTGGTGGAGGTGCACATCAGTTACACACCCATGAGATTCATGTGGGTTACACACTGGCATCCTGATGATGCCAAGGCAGGCGTGAAGAGAAATCCAGCTTACTCCAGACCTTCATTTTCTCTGTCCTGATTTTCACAGGTGTCCACATTGATTAGAGTGAATTTTTATATCCTCTTAAGTCAGTGAATGAGGAGACGGTAAAAGAAAATCAGGTTAGCATCCAATAAGGAGGACAGACATAGCTGGTGTGCAAAAAACATATGTGTGTGGGAGAAATAGGTCTAAAATACCTCCCTCTTTTTCTTAAAGTTGTGCAGGTACCGCCAGTGGTCGGCAGGCACCATTTTCTCTATTTAGGCTCCCAGGTGCTCTTGTTGGCAGTGGGTCTTATTCTGGACAGCATTTCCTCATTCTGGGAGCGTGGGAGAGGTCCAGGCTCTAGAGAACTTTGACCCCAAACCAGTAACCAGATTCTGTCCCTGAGAAACTGCTTGCTCTGTGACCAGGAGCCAGGCACATGATACCTTGCATGGCTTCATTTTCTGAAAGAGAAGGGGACGAGGTGGTTGCTGGCGTCTCAGATTTTCGTGTGGGTTAGAATGGGAAGTCATTTGCTTTCATCTTGGGAATCTGTGCTATTGAACCCAACAAAGGTCGTCTCATGTCTTCGCCTTAGTGGAACATTTCCTAGTGTCAGACACAAAGGTGGAGTTCCTCGAGTTGCAAGTGGCAGGCACCCCACCCATCTCAGTGGCAAACAGGAAATTCATTTGCACACAGAGTTGAAAAGCACTGGAGATTCAGGGCCTTAGCTGGACTGTCACTGTGAGGTCTCTTCTTCTGTGTGTGCCACCTAAGCTCTCGGGTGGGTTTCTGTGCGCTGGTCCCAGCAACTCCAGTGCTTTCCCTGTTGTCCCTGAAAATTATAGCAGAAAGAAAGTGTCTTTTCCTGATGACTCCAAGATTGGGGTCCCAGGATTCTCACTGGGTGATCTTGGGTTATGTGTCCATCCTGAACTGATCTCCACGGCCGCAGCACGGGGTGTGAGGATTTGCCAGGCCCAGGTCATGCGTCTACTTGAAATCTTGGAATGCAAGAGAGGTGGGGTCAGTCCCAGCCAAACCACACAAGCTTGGAGTTAGGGTGGGGCTGGCTTCCAGAGAACATCATGGTATCATTTTTGAATAATGCCATAGTCAGTGCTAAGTATGAAGTTTGCAAAGTCTATCATAGTGCTCAACAAATATTTGTTAAATCACTGAATGAATAAATGGTGCATAGATAGTGTATTTGTCAGGGCTCTTCAGAGAAATAAAATCAACAGGATGTGTGTGTATGTCTGTCTGTATACATGGGTATATATATACATATATGTGACTATATATGTGTATAAGCATACATATGTCTATACATGTATATAGACATATGTGTATGTATACATGTATATGTGTATATACGTGTATAGACATGTATATGTGTACACATATATGTGTGTATATATACTAACATATATATATGTGTGTGTGTATAAATGTATGTGTGTTTGTATATACAGACGTACATACAGAGAGACAGAATTGGCCCATATGATTGTGGAGACTGATAAGTCCCACCATCTGTGGTTGGCAGGCAAGCTGGAGACCCAGGAGAGTGGATGGTGCAAGTTTCGGTCTGAAGGCAGGAAAATCCCTGATGTCCCAGCCAAGCATAGGGCAGGAGGAGCTCCCTCTTACTTTGCCGTTTTGTCCTGTTCAGGTCTCCAGTTGACTGCATAAGGCCCACCAGTAGAGGGGAAGACAATCAGCTATACTCAGTCTACCAGTTCATATGTGTGTCATGCAGAAATCCTCTCCCAGACACACCCAAGAGAATGTTTAACCAAATGTGTGGGTAGCCATGGCCCAGTCAAGTTGACACATGAAATCAACCATCACTAACACAGTGTTTTTCTGTTAGGTGAGTTGGCCAAACCTCTCCTTGACTCTCAATCGGCTTTATTTCCTTGGGAAATATTTTAATTTCAGGAGAGTCCTTTTTTTTGTTTCATCTGATCAATGTTAACAGCCAAGAATTAAGAAATTCAGGATAATAAAGTACCATAGTCCTACTTTGGGGTGTGACTGTAAGAATTTCTAAGATTTATGACACATAAATATGTCTTCTCGCTCAAAAGACATCCATCCGATGGGTTTGTTTCTCCCCCAATGCCCAAGTTAATTGCATTTTTAATGTTGTATTCTCTACCTGTCATGAGTTAAATAAAGCCAATAAGCTCAGGTTAGCTTCTAATGACATTTATGCCATTTGTAAAGATGAAAATAGTTTGTTAGCTATGCATTTTTTAAACTAAAGAAAACGAGATGTGACCTGAACTCGTGTCTTCGAATGGAGCATGTTTCCAGCCCCGCAGAAAGAGGGTGTGTCTGATGGGCCCACATTCTTTGTGCTTTTCTGCATCAATGCTAACAGCTTCTGGAGATTCCAGCGCATTCTATGCTTCCCTGTCCCCTGCCACTTGCTCTGATGGGCCCCCAAAGCAGATGGGTGACAAGCAGAGTCCAGACACTGTCCATAGCCACACACTGTGACGTGCACCTGAGGTTCCCAGTCACTCACAAAGCTCTGGGAAGATCTGGAGCCTGGTGGGCAGTGGGGGTGCCTGAGCTGTCTGCTCCAGGTGCAAGGGCTAGAACAAGCTGGTGGGGGTAGGGATGGTTGCAGATACACTGGTAACGGCACCCACAAAACATCACTGGACTGTATGTTCAGCCTGCCGAAGAAGCCCAGGTTCTCGTGAAGTCCCCTCAGCCTAAACTGCAGGGGCAAACATGGAAGATGTGCCACGGCTCTCCCCTCCTGTGCCCCACAAGGCAGGAGGCCCCATGGCAGCCTGTCTGCCCAAAGCTGCCTATGTCCTGACCTTTCCTGAGATCTGTGCCTGTCCACAGCCCCCAGCAGAGTCTATACCTCGTTCTGACCTTCTGTACCTTCTATACCACTCTGATGTGGTGCATTCTGCCCTGGTTTTCTCATTCATAGCCTTTCCCTTCATCTCTGGCCTGTCCAGCTTAACCACCCCCTTCTTAACCTGCCTGTTTCTTCTTTCTCCCAGATCTCTGGTGGTCTCAGGCCAAGGCTAAATACCCCCAGGCATCCCTGGGTACTGTTTCTTACTCAGAAGGCCTGGTGGGGAGATGTGGGGATGAGAGTTGCTTTTGAAGATTCTATAATAGTGGGGGGCCCTGAAGTTGTAGGAGGGCCCTAAAAGCGGAGTAGGCAGAACGTCTGTCCATGCCACTTTTCCAGCAGGCGTGGACAATTGCTTCCTGGGAGACTCGCAGCGTTGTTTTCTTGCCTGCAAGCCTGTGTCTCAGTGGCCAGCTGAGCATTTCCATGTAGACATCCTGTTTCTAGTGGTCACCAAAGCTGAGGTCACTTTCTGCCTACATGGCCCCTCTTTCAGCTGTTCCTCTTCCTGTTGCGGGGGCCTCATTCTCCTGGAACCCTGGCGGAGGCTCAGCGTCCCGGATCTCAGGCGTCCCTATTCTCCACTGAGGTTGTGGCCCCCATCAGTTAGTTCTAACATTTTTTCTGTCTTCTTTTCCATATCCTCACACTCTCCACCCCATTGGGAGCTGACGTCTCCTTGTGTAGCCCTCACAGTTGTTTTCTCATCAGGATGGAACACAGGGCACCTGTGAACTAGGGTGGGGAGAAATCACGTCTTTACACTCATTAGCCTCTAACTGAAATTTAACATTTTCTTCCCTGTGAATGCAGATCTCAAAGCCCAGTGCTGTGAGCAGTGACCTGGGATGGGACTTTGTCCCCAGAGTGTGGCTCCAGGTGTGGCTTCTGGAGGGCGCTGTTGTACCTTTGATCTTACTGCACATTTGAAGGCTTGAATGTCGTTAAAATCCGTGGGAACAATACAGACCTCTTCCGTATCACTTTAGAGTTGTTGCAGATACCTAGAAGTCCACTCATGTTCGCCACTGCTCTGAAGTTCCTGTGGTTATTGAACCTGCTGTCTCAGAGCTTATTTAGCATATTCATCAAGGAGCTCATATGTTGCCATATCACAGATTGGTTTTCCAAAACATTGGAAAACCATAGTTCATTATAATGGATTTCCATTGCAATCACGTGTGTGTTTTTCTGCCTTAAAAACTCATTCTTCTAAGAGGGGGCCTCAGGATGTGGTAAGACCCTTGTCCCCACTGGGAATGGCTTCTGTGTCTTCTTCTTCAGCTACTTTGATTCAGCCTCATACGACTGCTCTTTAATCTTCCCAAAGCACAATGAGGTGATGTCGCCTGCTCTTCCGGCGACTATGGTCTGCAGGATTCAAGCAAGGATCCACAGCCCAGCATCCCTGGCACTGCCTCCCTGCCATCCCGTCAGCCTCTGGGCCTGGCACCTGTCCTGTGCTTTATCCACACGGTGCCACTTAGGGCTTCCTGTGTGCCCTGCATTTTCCCACCCCCCTGCATCCACACAGCTCCTTCTTCTGAACACTCCCCTCTTTACTTGAGGACAATTTCAATTAATATCTCTTCCGCGAGGCCCTCAGAGGACTCAGTGTGGTCTCCCCTTATCTCATTATGATGGCTGCCCAGGGTTGTGCAGTTCAGATGAACACCCACCCTGGGCCAAGTCTGATGGAAGGCAGGCAACAGGCGGGGCGGGTGGCATTCTGGGTTAATCCTGGTGCCCACACTAATGCCTTCTGGAATGAGGGCCGTCTTCAGGGATGTGAAACTCGCTGCCACAAAGCCATTCCTGCCTGGAAGAACCAGAAGCTTTCAGTGAGCTTTTGAATAGGAAGCTTTCAGAGGCATCGCCATCACACATCGGAAAGGAATGCAGTCGGGGCCCGGGGGTTGCAGAAGGCAGAGCTCTGCGCCCTGACGTGCAGTCGATTGAACTGCCCTAAAGCAGGTGATGACATCGCTGCCCTCAGAGCATGGGGACTGCTGTGGCCTTCTTGGCCACACCCGGCTAGAAACTGAGAGCTTTGCTGCCTGTACTGGGCTGGATACCAGCGTCCCCCAAAGTTCATGTCTGCCGGAACCTTAGAATGTGCCTTACTTAGAAACAGGGTCTTAGCACAGGTACTTAGTTAAAATGAGGTCCTCCCGGATTAGGGCAGGGTGGACCTAAAATCCACTGACTGGTGTTCCTGTAGGAAGGCTGTGAGAGGACACTGAAACCCCGGGAAGAAGGTCATGTGAGGATGGAGACAGAGGCTGGAGTGACGTTGCTGCAGGCGAAGGAATACACGGATGGCCTGAAGTCCCCGGAAGCTGGAGGAGGGCCTGGAACAGATTCTTTCCCTACCCCGGCCTCCAGAAGGAACCAGCCCTGCTGACACCTTGATCGTGAAAGCCTGATCTCCAAAACATTGAGGGAATAAATTTCTGTTGTTTTAAACCACCCAGTTTGTGCTAATTTGCTGCAGCAGCCGCAGGAACCAACATGCTTCCAGCCTCTCTTCGGGCCACACACCAGTGAGCTTCCTGCTTCCTCCTGGCCTCCTGGCTCCCAGCTGCCCCACCGTGCACTTCCCCCACATGGAAGAGTGTGTAAGGCCTCTGCTCAAGACAGGACAAAACTTTTAGGACTGTTGATGTGTCAGCCTATGGGCCCAGGCAGGATTAACGACAACCTACAATTTAAAGATTTTTAACCAGCCATGTGCTTGTGTTAGTGTGTCTTTTACTTTTAATTAACTGTTTGGCACATAGCATGCTTCCTGATGCTTTCAATTATCACATATAATTCTTTAGATATACATTTTAGAAATGTCAAACGACTAGTTTCTTGGCAGAAGTAGCTGGAAAAATATAAACCTGTCACATTTAATGCTCTGTTCTCCAAAGCCTGAGCCTCTCAGACCAGAGCAGCCATATCCCTGGGTGGTCTTCAGGACAGGTGAGGGGCCATGGGGCCAACATGCATGACTGATTTGACCAGTGAGCAGTAACTGAAATCACACAGAATTCCTGTGGATTTTCATACAGGTCAAGACTTGTACCAGTGTCCTGTAGGGATATGTTTAAGGGAAACATTGGAAATGTCTTTTCTGCCTGTGGTAGGGTCATCCCTCATTTCCTGGCCTTTCCTTGGGCATTGTCCACATGCCAGGGAGGGCACCAGTACTGAAGATCTTGAGTGATTTTGTGTCTCCAGGACTCAGGGAGCTGACCATTGTCTGTGAGGTGTTCCTGCACAGCTGGGTGGCTGGTTGGGGAGGATTCTTATCTGCCCATCAATGGGGATGGTCAGGACAGAAGTTCTGAACTCCAAACAGCCTTCCTCATCCGTTTTTCTGAGACCATCTTGAGGATAAATGATGTATAAAAGTCAGTAAAATGAGATAAAACAATACAAATCCTTCCACTTGAGAATTCGAGAGAATTTTGATCTTTAGTAGCCACAGATCATATTCTAAATATTCAATGAGATGAGTGTTTCTTTCTCCAGTGGGGTTGAGGCAGGACAAGAAGCCTGGAGCCACGTGAGCTGCCTGTGGTCCTGCCCCTGGCCGGCTGTCAGTGTGGTGGGGTCACAGAGCGGGGTGTGGACAAGTCTGTGGACTTTCCTGGTGGATCGAGGGAAGGAGAAGGGGGAAGAATGCTCTTGCTATGAATCAGATGGAGGGTGTAGAGGGGAGAGATCGCCTGAGGGAGGGTTGCTGCAGGTGCAGCAGCACAAGGTCACACAAGGTCAAATGCGCTTCAGTGTTCCTAGACCCTCCTGCTCACTGCCGGCCCCCTGATGCTCTTCTCTCAAGACTGCAGCCCAAACAAGGGTCAGAGGCTTCCTGAAAACACTCATTTCCCACTGTTCCTGGAAAGTTTGCCTTTAAAGAACAGGTGGCAGTCCTCAAGGTCACATGTGGGGCCCTGACCTCAGGAAGCAGATGAAGTCCAGGCCTGTGCCCAGGACAGGGACACTGGCCTGTGGCTTGACGTGCTGTGGGCCCTTGACCTCACATCACCCCAGGGCTCCCTTGAGCAGATGTGTCCCGAAGCAAATGTCATTCTCTGAGGCCCAAATCACAAGCTGAAATACAGTGTCCCCTCAGCACCTATCATTTTAAAGAACAATCCTTTAAAATTCTCTCACACATCAGGTTTCAAGTTGCTTTTAGGTTGTATAGAATGTAAAAAACGTTTTCTTGGTGACTGAGAAAACTGGAATGGCCATCTCCCCATGCCATGCGGGAGCAGCTCTCACTATACCATGTGGGAACAACTCTCACCACGCCAAGTGGGGACAGCTCTCACCGGGCCACGCGGGGACAGCTCTCACCGGGCCACGCGGGGACAGCTCTCACCGGGCCACGTGGGGACAGCTCTCACCGGGCCACGCGGGGACAGCTCTCACCAGGCCACATGGGGACAGCTCTAAAGCCGTTCAGATTTGCAAAGCCATTCACCTCCATGAAATGACCCCAGACCATGAGGGCTTTTTTCTCTGTCTAGTTTGTACTTTTCCTGGTGGCATCTGTGGAACAGTGAGAAGAATGTGGAAGAGGATTTGTCTGCTACCAGTGGCAGTTTCTCCACTGGGGAAAATCCCAGTGGGCAAGAACCTGGGTAAAGGGCAGTTCTCTGTGGAGTGACCCAGGGCCAGGTGTATGGGAGATGTTCAGTAAATCTCAGGAATGAATGGAGGAGTGGATACCACCACCACTGAATTTGGCCATTAGAGAAATAGATGTTTGCATACTCCATTCAAGGGAATACAATAAATATTTTCTCTCTTTGTTTTTCTATAAATTATGGCATTCTTTAGTAAGTGCTAGTCCTTGGGCAATGTCTGTCTTATATATTTTGTACCTGTTGTTTATTTGATTTTGTGCTACATTCCAGAGCTGGTGAATCCACATAGTCCCACTGAACCTGACTGGAATTTAATTCAAGCAGTAATTATACATTTATGTTGAAGGCCTGCTTAGTTCAGGGGCCTGTGGCCTCCATCTCTGCTGGCAGATGGAGAGAAGAGAAAGGGAGGAAGAAGACTTTCCATGGGAATGGGACAGGCAGCACAGTGGGGAGAGGATCCTGTGGGAGGAACACCACAGTGCGTGGCAGCACCAGGTCACACTCATCAGATAGGAGTTCACACAGTGCCCTCAAGTCTCAAAGGGGAGAAGCTGATCTGGGAAGATGGTACCCACAGAATCAAGGATGACTTCAAGGAGGTGGCATTTGGACTGACCCTGAGAGGATGGATACCTTTGGAGCAGGTGGAAGGTGAGGTGGGATAGAGAAGGTGGGCTGGAGATGGGGAAAAGCACATGTTTTGGTTCTGTTGGAGTTTGTGCTCTGCTGAGTAGAGTCAGGGAGAGACAGAATCAGGTGTTGAAGGCCTGACACACAGTCCTGTTCCCTTGGGGAAAGGGCACTGAATAGGGCAGAGGCTGTGCCACAGAAGCCCTCAGGAGAAGTCGTCCAGAATCCAGGTCCAGAGAGGCCTGGACGGGAAGCGACAGGGAGCAAGGTCAGATGTGGTCTCCAGGGAGGGGATGGGGGAGCTAGGGCTGGCATTTAGGGTAGGAAGGTGGGAAGAGGTGCTGAACCCATGGCAGGGGCAGATCAAGAGGTGTTCCTGACTACTAAGTGGGTGCTCCTATTAAGTGCAGACAACCGAAGAAGCCATAGCGTTCCTGTTCAAAATGCTCCTGTGTTTCTGTATGGTGGGTTTGGGCCTCAGACAAAACTTAATCTCAGGACATCAGGGCCATGACACAATGGCTAAAAAAAGTAACCATTGAGAGTTACTACTCAACTTTCATCTTAGTAAAGACTTTGGGTGTCAATTGCCCAAGCTTCTGGTGCCTCTGAATATCTGTAGAGGTCCTGCTAAGTCTACTCAATTGGAATTATTTCTGTCCCTCACCAAGCTGTAGTCTCCTGGAGGGAGGGGCCCCTGTTCTGGCCACCCATTGTTCTCTGCCACCCACACAGTCCCAGGCGCTGCAGTTAGGTACTCACACAATGTTGGTGGATGAGTATAATTCATGAGACATCCTGCATGGGAGATCTGCTCCAAAATAAGCTCATGGAAAAAAAATCTTAAGAATAGTAATATTGATACTGTTTTGTATCTTCCATGCTTCACAGTATTGGACAATGTTGTGTGTCCTACTGCAGGAAAAATAGACATTTATTCAAGGTATTGACTTCCTGCAAAATCTGATTCCATCATTTTATGTAATGAATGAGATCAGACTCCTTATCCTCCAAAATATTGCATATTACAGCCTTACCATGCTGATAACTATAATCAGGGGTGAAAGTGGCTCGATAATCTATGGTGTTCACAGCCAGTGGATAAAAAGCTGTGACTGCAATATTGTTGATGTGTGTGGAAAAGCTTTTCCAGTCAAGTTTGAAGTTTCATCAGCTGAGGAAAGAGTATTAGCTGGAAGGAAAGATGAGAAGGCAGGGGTGTTCCCATTAAAGCCCAAAGGCTTCCTGTATCTGCAGCCCCAATAGAAACCTACACAGAGTATCAGGCAACTAGAGGTCTGAGGAGGGCAGAATGTTTACAGAGGCAACTTGGAAACAGGCCTCAGCTTTCTTGAAAAGCCCTGAACAGTGATGCCCAAAGTTGTGCCATGCTCTGCCTTCCAGAGTCTTTTTTTCCATCCTGTGTCATTCCTGTGTCCAAATAGGCAGCTTTTCCAGGGAGCAGAGCTCTGGGTAGGTGATCACAGAACAAGAGAACTGAAAGCTTGGGGGATTTAGAGAAAAGTCAACATGAGCTGGTAAGGAAGGTGGACATAACATGTCACCCACATTTGGAAGTTTCAACTCAGCAGTGTGAAACTGCAGGCTAAAAAAGATAAGAAAAGAATTAAACCCTCTCAATAATTTAAACAGTTTTTAATCTTTGATTTAAAAATTCACTTCTAGGCCTGAGCCTGAGAAGCTTAGTATCTAAGGAATCCACCCAGAAAGCCTTCACCTTCAGGAATGTTTACTTCCAGTACCATCTGGTCTTCCCAGCCAAAGCCCCCGTGGCCTCCGCAGCTGATTTTGCTGCTGGACTACCCGCTGCCTTTTTGTGGTCAAGTGCTCAGGGTGTTGTGTGCTTGAGCTGTAGAGTCCAAATATCTGAAGACAAAAGAACTTTCCACTTTTTCTGTCTATTTTCATACATAAACAACCCGCCCCTTAATGAGTGACACTTCGGGGGCCAAATGAAAACCTGTTTATTTCAGATATGTTAGAAAAGGGCTGCATGTAAATCAGAACCTAAATGGCAGCATTCACAGACGCGACGTGATCATGATTGGAAATCTTGACTACACTAGATTCACTAAGCAGAGGTGATGCCCAATATTTATCTGCATGTTATTTGTAGAACTGCAATAGATGTTTACAATGCGATGAAAATGTGAATTTTTTTTTGTTTTTGTTAATGGGTATGTCACCCACAGTGTGCGCTTACACTGGTGATCTATAGAATTTAAAAACTGCAGTTTGCCCTCTTCGGATGCCTCAGGCTGCTCTTCTGTGCACCCAGCATGCTGTGTGAACACCTCTGTGTGTCTGGGTGGAGAGAGGACATGGGTAAGGAGAGTCAGGGACAACAGTGCCAGGAGCCCTGTGTCTGGAGTCAGAGTCTGTACAAAGAGCCCTGCACCTCCTTCTCTCCTTGAGCTGAACAGGTGAGGAGGATCTCATAGAGCACAGATTCCTTGTGTTTGAGAATGAAAATCGCTTCGCTAGAACTTCCATGCACGATGGGTGAGGAGGCCCCTACTGTGTTTTGAGTGGAGGAGAGAGCATGAGCTGGAGGCTGGGGATGTGGGAAGACATGAAGCCCACAGCCCACGGGCTCTGTGATCACTGCCACATCCTTCATCTCTGAGTCTGGCTAAGACAGGGGCATTGAGTTTTGTTCCGCTAGCCTCTCTGTGTTTGTTTTGGTCATCTGTGGGGCAGGGATGAAGGCCATTTCCTGAGGCAGGTGTTTCAGGCAGGAGGATTAAATGAGATCCACTCACCTCTGCAGAGCATTGAGCACAATGTCCAACACGTTGTAGGTGCTCATTAAGTGTTAGCTATTACCGTCACCAGAATGTAAAGGCCATTGGAGTTTTCAATGCCACAGTGAGACACAGACAGTGACACGCGGATCCTGTCCCTGCACACCCTGACTGAGATCAGGCATCTCTTCCAGTGTGGCCTCCTGGGCCTGGGAGTTCGGTTAAAGAGGGTGGCTTTTTCAGACACAGGCTCTTTCTTCCAGCAACGGTCTTTAGTTCAGTTTAAGACCATTTATTTAAGCTGGCACTGCCAGCGGGTCATGCCAATCTGTCTCTGCCAAACCCTTTTGGTTGTAGATGATGGCAAGTTTGGAAATAAGCCATGGACCCTATGCACTGGCCCTGCTCAAGGCAGCTCAGCTGCACTGGCCCAGTCATGGGAGAGCAGAGGATGGCTCTAGAAAAGGTGGCCACGGGCTGGTGGCCTCAGTGGAACCAGGGCACCAGCCATGGGGAGGGGAAGCAAGAGTGGGTCAGGGGATTGGGGTCACTTAATCTGGTTGCACTTCCCCCACCCATCACAGCCCCAGGCCCTTTCCTATTCTCTGCCCCATTTCACCGCCCCGTTTCTCTAAGGAGACACCTCTACTCCCTGCTTTCACATTCTCCTTCCCATCCTGTGAAAGAAAGCATGGGTTCTCCCTGCCCAACTGACTGCCTGCCTGAGGTGCCATCCACGGGGCTGACCCATCACAGCCTCTTCACGTGATTGGCTTCTTGGCTGCTTCTGTGCTGATGACCCCTAACCTGTGCTCTCAGTAAATGCCAGACCTGTGCCAGCGCCAACAACATCAGCTCCTGGTTACCCACACTGAGGACCTTTAATGCTCACCTTGCCCTTGAGACACCAGTACTCTCTCTCCATGTTTTGGATGGGAACCCTGAGGCTGAAGGGTGGCATGGCAGAGTGGCAGCCTGGACTGATGTGGAGACCAGGGTTCTTTCTGGCACTACCGGTTGTCCACCTTGCTGCCATCTGCAGCTGACATCGCTGCCTGCTCTGATCTTGACTGACATACCACATGTCTAAGACTAAACTCACCCAGCTTCTCCCCAGCCCACTGCATCCTGAATTTGCTGCATGTGTCCAGGCTCCCCCTGGCCACTCTCTACTCACTCCATGCAATCATTATCCAAATCCTTTGGGTTTCACCTCTGTCTGTCCATTCCAGCATTTCACTTTCATGCCTCTACTCTACTTGAGGCCTTCCTTACCCTTCTCCCTCTTTCTTTCTTTTAATTCAAACACCAAGTCTGACGTGATGTGCCAGTGGGAATGCATTTGACCTCTGTCTACAGCGTGGCCAGTGCCAGCTACACTGGCTGTCTCAAGAACTGCCACATCGCACCTCTGCTCCACTCTGTACCCTCAGCCAACCCGACTGGACCCTCTGAACGGGCAGGATCTCCGTACTCAGTATCTTTAAATCTCAAAGTAAACTGGAAATTCCAGGAACTTCATGGACTCTCACAAAAGATAAGGTTCCTTAGAGGTAAACATCGTGAACCTTCCTCTCACCTTACCTGTTAACCTTATTGGGACACAAGGATGCAGAATTGGGAGGAGACTGAACAGGAAATCATACTCTGAGGACCTACAAAATATTTATGGATGTTAAAATGCTTAGGACTGGCTGGGTGCAGTGGCTCATGCCTGTAATCCCAGGACTTTGGAAGGCCAGGTTGGGTGGATCACCTGAGGTCAGGAATTTAAGACCAGCCTGGCCAACATGGTGAAACCCAGTCTTTACTAATAATACAAAAAATTAGCCAGGTGTGCTGGCAGGTACCTGTAATCCCAGCTACTCGGGAGGCTGAAGCTGGAGAATTGCTTGAACCCAGGAGGCAGAGGTTGCAGTGCACAGAGATCACACCATGGCACTTCAGCCTGGGCAACAGGTGTGAGACTTCATCTCAAAAAAAAAGAAAATGCTTAGGATCCATGCTGGTCACAGTTGTTCATATGGTATGACCCAGGTGTCATGAGGCTGAGGAAATCTCTTTTATGTTTTTTTAAACAACCTCAATCTCATTGTTTATAAACCTAAGTGGTCAGATGAAAATTTCCAATGATTTCTAGTTTTCTAAAGAATTTCTTCTCCATGTGGAATCCAGCTTCTCCTTGTCCTCTCCATCTCATTTGCTTTCCACTTTGACCTCCTTTAAGTCCAGCCTCATGCTGCCTTCTATGAAACTCTCCCTCATGCCCCTTCATGGGAAACTCATGGGGAAACTCTCGTTTTGCTTGGAGCCCCCATTGTAGCCTTTCCCACAGAAGCCTGTACACCTCCTATGCCTGGGAGGTAAGTCCACATTCACCTTTGGATCCGCAGCCCCTGGGCACTATGCCTGGCAGACTCTGTGCTGTAGGAGAGCATTTGCAGGTGGAGAGCGCCTGGTTGGTGTCTTAAACAATGTCCACAGAGACCCAGGCTGGCTAGAAAAGAGTTTCATGCTCTCTGTATGCCCTCAGGATGTTGTGTAGATGGTTCTTTTTCTTGTTAATCCCTAGATGTTAGATGAATAGAAACATGCAGCACAATGCAAATAAAGCCAGAAGCATCTTTCTTAATTAAATTTGAAATGCCAGTAATTATCCATATTATTAAAGCAAATCGAATCTATCTTATGTTGCTGACAGGATTAGGGTTTGGAAGTTGGTACTTCCTCACTTACAATGGTTTAAAGCACATAAAAATTTCAGCCCAAACAACATCAAATGTCTTCTGAGCTTTCACTGCCCGGAGGTGTCTACTTCAAAGCAGGGGCTGAGAAACTTTTTACTGATTTGACACATGCGTGCTGACTTGCAGGTGTTGCAGATGTCCTGGTTGGAACTCAATGGAGCTTTGGAGCTGTGGTTTTGGTCAGAAGAAGACCGACTTCTGCAGGGTCTACACAGCACTAGAGAGAGCTGCCTGCCTGCATGAGGGGCGTTTCACCTCTTGGCAAAGCTGTAGCAGACGTTGACTTCAAAGCAGGTGGGCCAGGAGAGGAGCTGTGGCCAGACAGCCATTGCCAAGGAAGGGTTTGGGGCTCGTGGGATGCCACAGATACCCACACCTGGTCAGTTCGTCACAAAGAAGCAGGTGTGGGTGATGCAAAGCCTTGTACATTTAGAGGCCAAACCCCAGGGAAAAGTCAACAGTGGATATTTGGAAATGCTAGTGTTTGCTCATTATGCCTTTTCTGAAGGGAATTGGAAAACAGATTATTCTGATAGTTTAGGCCTGTATCAGTCGTTTTCACACTGCTATAAAGAACTACCCGAGACTGGGTAATTTATGAAAAAAGAGGCGCAATTGACTGTCAATTCTGAAGGCTGAAGAGGAAGCATGACTGGGAGGCCTCAGGAAACTTACAATTATGGCGGAAGGCAAAGGGGACGCAAGGACCTTCTTCACATGGTGTCAGGAGAGAGACAGCAAGTGAAGGGGGAAGTGCCACACACTTTAAAACCATCAGCCCCAGTGAGAACTCACTCATTATCACAGTAACAGCAAGGGGGAAATCCACCCCATGATCCAATCACCTCCCACCAGGCCCCCCTTCCAATTTGACGTCAGATTTGGGCGGGGACACAAAACCAAACCGTATCAAGGCTCAGAGTGAAATAAAGATGCCCACCTGTAGAAAATTAAACAAATGTAACAGTTTTCTGAAACGTGGATTCTCTGGATCATCTCTTCATTTTGTTCAGTGTGGGGTGTGTGTGTGTGTGTGTGTGTGTGTGTGAAGTGTCTACAAGTATCTAATCAACCTTTAAAAACCAACATATTTCTGGTAAAATATTTCTAAAATCTTTTTGTTGTCAGTAAATGGTATAAGTTTTTTATATGTAAAAATAGGGCACATTCCAGATTTAAATTAAATCATTTATATACTGATACATTCTTAGTTTTTAGAAATTTTCTCAGGGCAAAGCAAGATTTGAGTGGGAAAACTCAATGTCTGGCAAAATAAAAAAAATAAAGCTTACACAGTTTTAAAGCATACAGATTGAAATAGCACTTTGTTTGAGGGCAATAAATTAATTTCAATGTGTTATAACAAAATGTGACTCTTGCCAGCTAATGGATAAAGTGGTCCAGTCCACAGTTTGGCCCAGCTCTCTAAGGACCCAGGTGTGCTCAAAGGCATGGCCAGCACTTACCAAGGAAAGTGCGTCTGTGGATTCTTCCATCTCAGCTGCCTGTCTTCTTTGTGACTTTCTGTATCTATGGAGATCTTGGAGAACAAGGTGTTCTTGAGAAAAAAACTCAACCCCATTCTGAGTAGGTGGTGGCCTCGCCCTTGCCCTCACCCTTGCTTTGGCCCTTCCCTGCAGACAGTCAGGCAACTGGGTCCAGGCTTGATCATTTTGTGGGAGGAGAGGTGAAAAGAAGGGACCAGGGAGTCTGGAGGCTTTGTGGGCTTTGGTGTAGCTTCAGCCCAAATGAGGAGAAGAGTTGTAGAAGGAGGAAGTGAAACTCAGGGAGTGGGACAAGAGGAGATTCTCCTAGACCAGCTCATGAGATGCCCCTGGGAGGGAGAAAACTGGACACTGCTGGTAGGCATGGCCTGGATTTGGCTTCCCAGAAAGTCTGCATGGAGGGTTGAAGACGTAGAGAGGGATGGCTCTGGGTGCTCCTTGGGAGATGACAGAAGGCCACTGGGAGCCCCAGCAGAAGGTGCTGCATCCCACACAAGACACGGGAGTGCAGGAGTAGCCCGCCTCAAAGGGGCCTTGATGATAGGAAGAGTCAGCTCTGGGTGATGCCCTGGTGTGTGGGTTGAACTGTGTTTCTTCCACTCCCTCCCCTCTCTCCTCCACCACTCCCCGTCTCCACTCCTGACTGTGAAATGTTAGAATGTGACTTTGTTTCAAAACAGGGTCTTTGCAGATGTAATTAGTTAAGATGAGGCAAAATGGCATTGGCATGGGCTCTAAATCTGATGTCCTTATGAGGAGATGGCACACCAAAAACAAGGCCCTGTGGCCATGGAGGCAGAGACTGCAGCTGATGCAGCTACAAGCCCAGGAACCCCGGGAGCCACCGGATGCTGGAAGAGGCCAGAAAGTATCGGTCCCCAGAGCTTCTGCTGGGAACATGGCCCTAGCGATACCATGATACTGTAAGAGAACAAATTTCTGATTTAAGTCACACAGTGTGTGGTACTTTGTTACAGAGACCACAGGAAGCGGGTACACATGCCATATCAGGTGCTAACATACTTCCTGAAGCAGTAACAACAGGTGTTTGGTAGAAAGAAAAAGTTCCCAGCAATGACTGGGTGGAATTGTGATAGGGTGGGGCTGGACCAGGCCTCAGAACTCATATTGATGCATCTTGTACCTCTGAGTTTGTCCGATCTGATTTGTGATTGGCTGGAAGTTCTTCCACTCGTTTTTGTTTTCTTCTTCTTCTTTTTTTTTTTTTTCAAAAAACTTTTTTTTTTTTAAGAATAGTTTAAGTTCACAGCAAAATTGAGAGGAAAGTAGAGATATTTCCCATGTGCCCCCTACCCCTAAACATGCACAGCCGCTCCTATTAATAACATGCCCCACCTGAGTGATACCTTTGTTATAACTGATGAGCCTACGTTGACACAGCATTATCATCCAAGGTCCCAGGTTGTCTTAGTCCCTTTTCTGCTGCTACAACAAACTGTCACAGGCTGGATAGTTGATAAAGACAGGAAATTTCTTTCTCATAGTTCTGGAACTGGGAAGTCCAAGAGCATGATGCTGGCCTCTGGCAAGGGTGGTCCCATGGTGGGAGGAGAGAAGGCAGAAGCAAGCATGAGACCGAGAAAGTACCAGGGACTGACTACCTTTTATAACCAATTGCTCTTGTCATAACGAACTCACTCCTATGATAACAACATAAATCCATCTACGAGGGCTCCACTCTCAGGACATAGTCACCTCTAATTAGGCCCCACCTCCCAACATTGTTTCTTAAAAAAGTTTCCAACCTATGAATTTGGGGAACACATTGAAACCATAGCAGTAGTTTATGTTAGGACTCACTTCTGATGCTGCACACACTGTGGGCTTTGAAACATGTCTAATGACATGCATCCATCACTACAGTATCACACAGAGTAGTTGTCTATTTATCTCCCCTCTACCTCCCCAACTCCTGGCAACCACTGATTTTATCACAGTCTCCATAGTTTTACCTTTTCCAGAGTGTCATATAGTTGCAGTCATATAGTACATAGCCTTTTCAGATTGACTTCTTTTGCTTAGTAATATGCATTTAAAGTTCCTCCATGTCTTTTGTTGGTCTGACAGCTCATTTCTTTTGAGCACTGAATAATATTCCATTGACTTTAGGTATCACTGTTTATCCATTCACCTACTGAAGGACATCTTGGTTACTTCCAAGTTTTGGCGATAATGAATGAAACTGCTATAAACTTTGTGTGTAGGTTTTTGTGTGGATATAAGTTTCCAACTTTTTGGATAAATAGTGATATGGTTTAGATCTGTGTCCCCAACAAGTCTCAAGTCCAGTTGTAATCTCCAGTGTTGGAGGTGGGGCCTGGTGGGAGGTGGTTGGATCACAGGAGTGAATCCTTCGTGAATAGTTTAGCACCATCCTCGTGGTGCCGTTCTCATGATGGTGAGTTTGTTCTCACAAGATCTGGTTGTTTAAAACTGTGTGGCACCTCCCCACTCTCTCTCTCTTGCTGCTCTAGCCGCTTGATATGCCGGCTCCCCCTTCACTTTCTGCCATGATTGTAAGTTTCCTAAGACCGCTCCAGAAGCAGATGCCACCATGCTTCCTGTACAGCTTGCAGAACTGTGAGCCAATTAAACCCCTTTTCTCTATAAATCACCCAATCCAGGTATTTCATTATAGCAATGGGAGAACAGCCTAACGCAAATACCAACCAGCCCAATTGTTGTATGGTGTAGTAAGAGTATGTTTAGCTTTGTAGGAAACCACCGAAGTTTTACAAAGTGGCTGTACCAGTTTGCATTTCCACCAGCAGTGAATGAGAGGTTCTGTTGCTCCACATCCGCATCAGCATTTGGTGTTGTCAGAGTCCTGGATTTTGGCCATTCTAATAATAGGTGTGTTGTGGTCTCTTACCATTTTAATTTGCATTTCCTCCTCACTCTTTCAAAATAGTGTTTTTTCTTTTTCCTTCTATATGCATCCCTTTAAATCTCTATGAGTTCCCTCTGCTGTTCCTGCTCATTGTCCTCACTGGCTGTCCACCAGCGAGATGATGCTGCACAGTAGCCTGGCCCCTGCCCCTAGACTGCCCTTGCGGCACAGCCCACCCATCATCACTGCAGGGACTCTCAGAAAACTACACCTGTTGCCATTCCAGCTTGGTAAGGTGGGTGAGTGCACCAAGAGCCGGTGAATTTAGAATACGATTCCTTCTTACCATCTTTAAGAGCCAGGGCCGTTCCCTGTGGGCTCCTGCATAATGAGTTCTCTTCCACCCCTAGCTTACATCCCTTCTTCCCATCTTCAACTGCACATCTGCTGTTCACCTAAAATCTGAGGATGCTCCCCTCTGCTCTGGTATTCTGGAGTTATCTCTCTCTGCTCTGCTACTCCAGGGAGCCTGATAGGGGTCACAGCCTTGACATACCTCCTTGAATGCTTCAGATCAGAGAAGTGAAAAAAAAAAAACAAAAAAAAACAAGACTAAATTACAACTTACTTGTTCTTGGCTTGGAGCACTTGCGTCTGTGCTCGGCAATGAGGCTTCATAGGATTGTCCCTTGCAGGGGGTGAATATCTGCGGATATCCAGAGGTGCTTAGGTGAAGGTCATGATGGTGCTTTCCCTCCTAGTAACAGTCTCTTCAAAATGTTCAAGAGGCAGCTCTTGAGGACAACCTCCTCGGTTGACCGTGGCCTTCCTTCCACAGTCGCTTTACTGCAAAACACAGTAGGGTGGTGATCATGGGGCACTGGAAGCACTTGTAAAGTAACTGCTGATGGGCAGTAGGGCCATGGGGTTTGTCTCAGTGCTCCGCCTCAAATCTCTCAGGTTCCAGAACTCAAAGGTCATTGCCGATATAGGGATTGGGGGTCAGTAGTTTGCATCAGAGTCAAGGGAACACCTGGAAAAAGGGGGATGAAGACCACATCTGCCTCTCTTTTGAGGTTCAATGTCATTAGAGTATCTTAGAGCTCAGGACTGAGATCTATGAGCAGAGACGATCCTCTAAGGGGAAACTGACTCTGAGAGTGGAGAGGGTCAGGGCAGACACTCATCCTGGGAAAGGACTGGTTCTGGAATGTCTTCTAGCCCCACCTTATGCAGGGGCTTCAAATCAATGACTAAATGTATAGATGTGAAGTCGAGATGGGATTGGGAAGCCCAGTCAGGCTCTTCGACTTGAATGACCATGTAAATCTGGGAGCAATTGGCAGGGGGGCAAGAGATCTACTGTCCTTCCTGCCCCTTCCCACGCACCCCCATCCCTCTGAGGCTGCAGTTTTTCCTGGGATTTCTGGGGGGCTCATATGAGCCTTAACTCAAGTATAAGGTTGTGAGTGTCGTGAGTAAGCATTCTGGAAGGGTGAAGTAACCTCTGAGGCAAGATCCCAGGGGCACAGTCGATTAGGTTTCTGATAAGGTAGCCATGTGGGGTAGACCTTTGTACTCTGGGGCAAGGTTTGGGGTAGAGGCTGTGTCAAAAGCCTAAAGTGCAGTATAGGTCCACTGCTCACAAACATATGGGTTCAAATGACCACTGCACCCCGCTGCACCCCCCCGCACCAGGCTTCCTGCTTTCTTGCTTGTAGTCACCATGATGCTGGCTTGCGAGATGGCCGAGGTGGAAAGAGCTGGGTTTGGAAACCACAGATCTGGCTGAGCATGTGGATGCTACCCTCTCCCAGCTGCAGGGCCTGAGCCCTTCACAGGTTTCCTTACCTGGTGAGCTCACACCTGTCCTGCCTGCTTTGTGAGGTGAGAGCACACCTAGAAAACACACCTTTCTGAAGCTGCAAATCCCCTGTGCATGGTTTATCATCACCATCCCTCCCCACTGCCTGTGTTGCAGGTACAGCGGGAATTTGTGCCTGGTGCAGTTTCGGTCTGGCCTATTCCTGAGCCCTTGTGTAGTTTATTTCCCCTGACAACTGGGTCAAGCGGTCCACAGGGAGGCCTCCCTGGGAGCACATGGATTGGCTGCTGAGGCACGTTCCTCTGTCCCTGCGGCAGCCTTCTACCAAATTTCTTCTTCATGCCTCACGAGTTCAGCTGTAGACAGGGATGCATTTATCTTGCTCATGCCTCTCTTGGTGACAGTATTTAATGAAGAGACATTTCAAGGCATCTTCTGAACTTGCGAATTTTGAGACAAGAATAATAGCTTTACAAAATCATTTTCTAAAACAAATTCTGAACTGCAATTTACTTTACTTAATGAAAAGAAACCGAAAAGCATGGCCTCGCTGCTTGGCCAGAAATTCTCTTTCAACACGTCTCAGCTTGTACACTTAGCAAGCCCCAGGTCTCTAAGCCGAGAGGTTTTACTTTTCAACAAGCTGACTCTTATGTATGTAAAGCCATCCAGCAGGCTTTTGTTATTTCCTTCCAAAATAGGGAGTCCAGACTTGGCATCTTAGTGAATCCCTGCACCGAGTTTAGAAACCACACTAGCCAGTCCCTCCCAACTCCTCACAGCATGTTGTGCTGCTGGTTATTTGTGGCCTGGTTAGAATTTTCCAACAGATGCAGTGCCTGGCATGTGCCATCACAGTGCAGAGTGTGCCCCGAAACTGGTTTCTAGAAGCCTGCTGGGCCCGTGCCTGTCACTGTGTGGTGTCTGTGAAGGAGAGCAGTTTAGGGGCACATAGCTGAGGGATGTGACTTCAGTTCTAGCAAGGGAGTGTCTACTCAGAAATGTGTGTGCGCCCTCCGGTGTGAAGGGGTGATGGGAGGGGGCTCAGCCCTTGCTGGGTGCCTGGCTCCTGGGGGAGTCCCGAGTCTTCGTGTCTGCTCAGCAGTGCCTCCCAGAAATCCAGAGCCACTCCTGGGGGTGAAGCTTTGCCTGGTCACCTGACAGTTCAGGTTGGTGCGTCTGGCCTTGTATCCAACAGCTCACTTAAATATCGACTTCCCTTTCTCATGTCTCGGTCTTCATTTTGCGCTGACGCTCTTGTGTAATTGCCTGTGGCCTGGGTAATTAATTGTTGGTGCTGACTGCATCCGTTTAGTCCTCATGAGCTCGGGAGGCCCCAGTGTTGGGAAAGTCTCTGAATTGGATTTCCATCCATTTGGCACCGTCATTGTTAATTACGGGAATTGAGGTGAGACTATTTTGGAAATAAAAACACATTACCCTGACTTTCAGGCATACTGGATCCCATTAAATGTCTCTTTCAGCTGTCATGAAGATATGTGAAGACAGTGGCTTCAGAGTCCATCTTGGGATTTACACAGAGATAGGATCATGCCCTTGGAGGCTCCTGCCAAGGGTACACATGAGGGGTGCCTGGCATTTCTGCCCTGGGAAACAGAAAAGAGAGGCAGATCCTGGTGGGCTCGGCATGGCCATGTCGTTACAGGTGGGGGTTGTGGTGGTGAGAGGCACCTGTGAGAGGGACTGTTCAAGGGTCTCCCTCTCTGTTCTGGATCCCTGAGCTCACCTGGCTCATGCGTGCTGTAAGCACGGTTCCTGGACTGTGTTGATTTTCCTGCCTGACACCACCTCCTGGAAGGACAAGAATCCCATTTTGGCTTTAAATCCCCCATGTCACGCACGGTACCTGCAGTAGACAGGAAAAGGACTCCCCAAATGTTCATGTCCTAATCTCTGAAAACTGACTCTATTGCCTTACATGGTAGAGGGGACTTTGCAGATGCAGTGACATTAAATATCTTGAGAGGGAGAGATCATCCTGAATTACCTGCCTGGGCTGATATCATCACATGGAGGGTCCTTACAAGATAGAGGCAGACCCAAAGTAGAAGAGGAGATGTGGCGCCAGAGCAAAGGCTTCTTCCACCGGCTGGAGGGATGCGCTGTGAGGTGGAGGAAGGAGTCACCAGCCAGGGAGTGCTCCTGGGATCCGGAAAAGGCAGGGAAACAGATGCTCCCTTAGAGCCTCCAGACGGAACTTAGCCCAACTCATGCCGTTATCAAGTGTCTGACCTCCAGTGCCAGAAGGGAGAATCTTCAAGGAGAGTATCTATTTTCTAAAGCCACTGAGCTTGTGGTAATTGTTTACAGCTGGAATAGGAAACGGATCCAGCACCTGATCCTCCCAGCAGGAGGAAGTGTTTATAGAGAAAGAGACAGCTGCAGCAGGCAAAGCCCCTGCAATGTGGTTTTCATGTGAAATCAATTTCAGAATGAGTGCTGGTCAGCTCTCCCAAGACGCCTTCACACCCCACTCGGGTGAAGACCACTGATGTCTTTTGCTCCAGGAAGTGGAATATGCATATGCACCGAACCATCCTGGCTAAAAGCAGCCTTTGCCCACCAATTGCAGCACCGCGTAAAATGCCTATTAAATGGAAACCTACGGGTTCCTTTCATGAAGTTTTCATGATGTATTTAAAGTAAAAATTGTGAGAAGGTCGCCCTATCATCTTTTTCAAAGGTGCCGGGAAAAGGTAAGAAAAAAGAGGAGCAAAGCAATGTTTCCAACTTTTGAAGGCGTCGTTTTTCTGAGCACTCAAATTCTCCATGGAAGACATAACACGCGTCTTTGGTCTAAAAGGATGCTTCATAGTTTTATGTTTCTTTCGTCCTCTGTATTTTATATCTCAGCATGCCATTTCTTTGTGTTCAGCGTGTTGTCTTCATTTCAATTAACTACATGCCAAATATATCTTCAGAGAGTTTTCCAAGGGGGAGGGACAATCCTGAGCGAGGGTCCTGGAGAGCCAGGAGTATTCTGTGACCTGGGTGCATCAGTGCCCTGTCTGCATCTCAGTTTCCTCTTCTGTAAAATGATGGGGCGGATGAGATAGTCCCTAGGGACACTTCCCTCTGAATTCTGGTACTTCCCCTGCCATCTTGAGAACGGATTCATTGGGACGCACCTCAGTTCTGTTCAGCTAGAGATTTCCAACCAGAAAGTCTTTAGAGGCGTACTGACTTACTGTGTTTTTTTTAAAAATTATTATTTCAATGAAAAAAAACCCACTCAAACAACTAGGTTTCTAAACATGTTAATAAGCTATCCAAAGACCACCATTCATCATTCTGATTGAAACCTTTTAAACTGCATAATCATGCTCTGCTTTTCTCGGTTACCATAATAAAGTAGCTTTTGGGGCAACAGTGATTAACTACGGGCTTGATAGAGTATGATGCATTTGTCTTTAGGTGTCTGCTTTTTTTGGTTTTGCATTTATCTTAACTCTCTATGTACAGTGAATTGGATAGGTTGCTAGTGCTGCCACAGGAATAACAATTATTGCCTCCTTAATTTCATCTAAAATTAGTGAATGATGATAAAGCTCAGATTTTCCCTCCAAAAGTGCTGAATTTCCCCTCTTCTTTACTTATGCAAAAGCTCATGGTCGTGCTGCTCTTTATTGATCTGTGCTTTGAAATGAAGTCTACAACCTTATAAATACTGTATTTTTTTAAAGGCTTGAAGTATGACTTCTTTAAAGATTTATGAGGTTCTGTAACTAGATTTTGTATAAAGAAAGTATAGATCCTAAATTTGGTGTTTGTAATAAGATCAGAGGGACTGATTCATTGGCTTTTTGTACTTTATAGGAAGTCAATAAATACAGTTCTTCGACCCCTGTGAGATTTGGTCCTTCATCAAGTGCAAATGTACATTAAGGGTAAGATTTCTTGTTGAAATGGTTCAGAAAATGCATAATTCAATAACCTGAACTGGCAGTCCCTGGGATAACTCGCCATCTCTGATGTGCACAATATGTAACCCCCGTTCGAATTCCCAGACTGAGAATACAGTTTGCAATTCCACAGGTCAAAGAGGCGTTCTGAGTCCCTTCCTGGGAACTCATAAAGGGAGAGGTATGTAGAAACAATTGCTTATGGTTTGGGAGGTCATCTGGGAAAGCATGCTGATCCAAATGAAATAAATAGGTTATGAGATCTAAGAATTATCTGCTCTAGCAAACATGAAGTGGGCGTAACTCACTGTGTGACAGCATCCCCTGTGTGGAGAATAAACCAGTGAGTCAGACAGTGAAAAGGCAGGCAGATGAAGGGCCCGCCAACGTAGGTGGCAATAAAAAGGGCTTTTTTCGCTCTTTGCCATAAAACTGATACTGTGCTTAACAACATGACCTTGGAGCCAGCCTGTCATCCTGTGGTTGTTCCTGTCCTTCTCGGGAGGACTTGTGTTGGGAGCAAAGATGAGGGAAAGGCGGAGAGCTGGACTGCAGGTGACACAGGACGCCCTGCTCTTCTGCACCCAGGCGAGACCCTCTAACCTAGGGCCACACACACCACGTGCTCTGCAATCCCAAGGTAGCCATCAACCACGTGGGATCCTCACAACCAGCTGTGGTTCCTTCTAAGCAACATTTAGGCATCAGTCCTAGATTTAATCTTCTTACACCTGCAGAGGAGCAGGGAGGCACCCTGCACCCGGACTGACTTCATACTCTTCTCTCAATATGATCCAAAGCATTGCAGATCTTTCATGAGCCTTTAAAATTTTTCATGAAAATCACACAAGTGGTTTGAGTTTTTCATAGAATGTAAGAATACAAGGATATATAAATATTGAAAACTGAATACAGATCACCTATATTCCTAGCACCTAAAATCGACCAAGTATCAGTGTTTCCATGGACATTCTTCCAGACTTTTTATGTATGTGTACATGTGTATATTTTTATGATAGTGAATTGCACCTTACCTCCTTTCTTTTCAATTAAGCTGCATTTATATATGGTTAAGTACACTAACCTTCAGCATATAGTTTGACACAATTTTACATAGGTGTCCATCCACATAACCACCACCCACCTCACTTAATAGTGATGTTTTTAAACGAACAAAGTTCTTAGTGTTAATATGTCCAATTTATCAAATTTTTGTTTCTGTTAATGCTGTTGTATTAGGAAATATTTTCCTACTCAAGATGATGAAAATATGTTTCTGTGTTTTCTTTTTGAAACTTTATTGTTTTACCTTTTGCACTTATATCTAAAATAAATCTTGAATTAATTCTTGGCTATACCTTGAAGTAGATACAGAAGTTTATGGTGTTTTTTCCCTCCACACAGATATTGATTTGCTTCATTACCATGTATTAAGTGGACTATCCTATCCCCACTGAATTTAGGTAACTTTTTTTGTAAAGCAAATGGCTGCATAGGTGTGTCTGTTTTTGGTCTATTTATCCATCACTGTAGAAACACCTCATGTCTTGATTACTGTAGCTGTCTAGTGTGTCTTAGGTCTGAGAGTTTAAGTCTTCCCACTTCCTGTTCTTCAAGATGGACCTGACTCTTCCAGGTCCTTTGCATCTCCATATACATTTTATAATTGGCTTGTCAGCATGCACAAAAATACCTGCTGGGATTATGATTAGAATTGCATTAAATCTGGTGATCAATGTGAAAAGGGTTGACATTTTTAAAATAATGATTTTTCCAATCTGCAAACAAGGACTATCTCCCCACTCACTTATGTCTTCTTTAATTTATTTCAGTAACGTTTCGTAGTTTTTCATGAAGAGGTCTTGCATTTGAAAAAAATAAATGTATCTCCAAGTATTGAATTTTTTGATGCTGTATCAATCAGAATTTATTTATTTTTCTAATTTTTGTTGCTATTACATAGAAACAAAGTGGACTCTTTATATTAACCATGTTTCCAGTGACCCTTCTAAATTCATCTGTTAGTTCTAATTTGTTGATTATTTGAATTTTCTATCTATCTTTGTGAATCCTGACAATTGTATTTGTTCCTTTCTAATCTGTATGTATTTATTTATTTTTGCTTATTGCTCTGGCTCAATATTTCCAGCTCAGCATCTAACAGACGTGATGATGATGACGTGTGACCGTAACTCGCTGGGGGAGTGCTGGCTATTTCACTATTAGCTGTAGACTTTTGAAAATAGACACTTCATTGTATTTAAGAAGAGCTTTTCTAGTCCCAATTTTCTGAGCATTTTAGTCATGAATGGGTATTGAATGTTAAGAAATACTTTCCTTCATCTGTTGAGACAATTCTACGGTTTTATGTTTTACCCTATTATTGTGAATAAGCATGTACTGGTATTTAAATTTAATCCTGTATTCCTAGAATAAACCCTGTTTGGTCGTGATATACTATGCTTTTACAGTCCCGAGATTAAAATTGCTAATATTTGGTTTAGGATTTTTGCATCTGTGTTCATGAAAGTATGATTTTCTTTTTCTAGCATCTTTGTCATGCTTTAGTACTGAGGTTATGTTTCGTCTGTGAAATCGGTTGGGAAGTAGCCCTCTATCTCTTCTTCTCTTAAAGTAAATTTTCAGATGAGTATTATTTTCAAAGGCTTGGAGAAATTAACCAGTGACTACCTGAGTCTAGAGTTTTCTTTATGGGAAAGATTCTCACTGTTGACTCAATTTTTAAAAACAGATATACAACTACTTACATTTTCTAATTTTCTTCGTGCCAGTTTTTGAAGGTTTTGTTCTTTAAGAGGTTTTCTCTTTTCATCTCAGTTTCCTAATTCATTGGCATAAAATCTTTCATAATACCCTCTATTTTCTTTTTAATGTCTGTGGAATCTTAGTAATGTCCCTTTTTCACTGAAGATAGTGGTAATTTCCTCCTTTTTGCTTCATGGTTCTTGCTAGGGGTTTTTCAGCTTTATTACTATTTTAAAATAACATAACTTAGCTTTGCCTTGCTATATTGTATATCTGCTTTTAATTTCACTATCTGCTCTTATCTTTATTATTTATTTTCTTCACTTTAATTTGCTGTTCTTTTAGATTTTGGGGATGAAAGTTTAGAGAATGGATTTTAATCATTTCTTCCTGTCCTCTTTCAATATATACATTTGGGGCTATCAATCAATATCCTTCGATATTTAGTGTCATGCCACAATTTTTAATATTTATGTTTTCATTCTTGTTCACTCCAAAATATTTTTCCTTGTAATTTATTTAATATTCCTCCTTGGGTTATTGTTTAGTTTCCAAACATCTGTGTGCTTTCCTACTATCTTTCTGTTATTTATTTTTATTTTTAGTTCACTGTCATTAGAGAATATCCTCTGTAAAATTTTAATTTTTTGAATTCGTTGAGGATTGCTTTACAGCCGAGGGGATTGATTTATTTTGGTTAATGTTCCACGTACATCTAAAAAGAATGTGTATTCTATTACAGCTGTGTGCAAAGTTCTGTATATGCCAGTTAAGTCCTATTCATTAATCATGTTCAAATCTTAATTCAAATCTTAATTTTCATCTGTTTCATCAATAACAGAAAATGGTGTACTAAAGACTCCAATTGTGATTGCAGATTTGCTTTTTTATCTTTTTAGTTTTACCATTTTTTTGTTTCCTATATTTTGAAGCTGTGTTTATTAACAAACAATTATGCAAACACATTTACATTTAAATTGCTTCACCTTTAGTCCTTCATCAACATGAAATATTCCAAATTTTCTCTAGTAATATAGAGAGTGTTATAGAATCTGACATAACATGTAAACAATCTAACATTAATAGAATCAAATCAGCTATTTTGGTTGGTGTTTGCATGATGTATATTTTCCAATGTTTTTACTTTCACCCTAACTCTGTCTTTTATTTAAAGTGTGTTTTGTAAAAGACATGCAACTGGGCTTAAGCTTCTTATCTAGTTTGAAAATTTTTGTCTTTTAATTGAAGTGTTTATCCTATTTATATTTAACGTAAGTACTGACATTGTTGTTGGATGGGTTTAAGTCTGTTATCTTATCATTTGTTTTCAATTTGTTCCACCTTTTTCCCTCTTCTTTCTAACTTTGCTTTGGGTTAATCGATTATTTTTTTATTTCACTTTGTCTTCTACGGTCTCATTTTTCTCAGTATTATTTTAGTGGTTCCTTTGGAGACTGTAAAATGCCTCATTCACTCATGACAGCCTACCTCAATACTTCTGACCATTCCCTATTTATATTTGAGTGCTGTGGCAGTTTTAATTCTGTTTACTCTTTTCCCACGATTGGTGCTACAATTTTCATGTATTTTACTTCTACATGTGCTATCCATTCAGACACTGCTGTGAGTGCTGTGTGAAGCAGGACGTATTCTTGTATATTTACTCACATGTTTACCCTGTGGTGCTCTTTGATGTTTCACGTATTTCCGTACCTGCATCTGGAATCATTTTCTTTCTGCCGTTAGAAGCTCCCTTTACTATTCTTGCAGTGTGGATCTTCTAGCAACAAATACTCTCAGTTTTTATTGGTTTGAAAACATCTTTATTTCACCTTCATTGCTAAAGGATTTTTCCCTAGGTACAGAATTTTTAGTTAGGATTATTTGTTTCTGTCAGCATTTTACCAATGCCATTCCATTGTCTAAAAAATGTTTGTCCTTATCATCTAAGTTTTCAAATTCCTTGGCATACAATTTTCAAAAATGTCCTTTAGCTTTTAAGATTTGCAGGATTGTAGTAACGTCCCCTTTTAATTCATGATAGTGGAACTTTTTTCTTCTTTTTTTTGCTTTGTTGTTCCTGCCTGGGATCTAGCTGTTAGTCTTGTTATTTATCCATTGAAAATTATATATATTTAAGGCATGCAACATGGTGTTTTGGGATACATATACATAATGAAATGATTACTACAGTTAAGCAAATTAACATATCCCTTTCTTCACAGTTACTTTTTTTGTGATAAGAGTACCCGAAATCCACTCTCTTAGAAGATTTTCAGGATACAATAAAATACTATGAACTACAGTCCTCTTGCTGTATGTTGGTTCTCTAAACTTACTCATCTTACGTAAATGCAAGTCTGGACCCTTCAGTCTACACTCACCCATTTCCCTGACCCTAGTAATCACCTTTTTACTCTCTGTTGACGTGATTTTGTCTCTCTGGTTCTTGCTTCATTGAGGTTTTGAATCTACGTGTTAATTGGCTTTCATCAGTTCTATATGATTCTCAGCCATTGTATTTTCAAATATTGTTTCTGCCCCATTATTTCTCCCCTATCTCTTAAGACTCTCATTACATGCATGTTAGACCATTTGACATGTGACAGTATTCCACATGTCTCCAATGCTCTGTTCTCTTTTGATTTTTGCTTTGTTTTGTTTTCCCTCTGAAGTTTTTAGTTGACATTTCTATGAGTTCATCAATTTTCTTCTCTGTATGGTCTGTCTTTAATGCTTCCAGTACATTTTAATTTCAGATACCTTATTTTCAGTTCTAGAATGTCTATTTGATTTGTGTCTTTTCATAGATTAAATATTTCTCAGCCTTTTCACTCTTTTGTTGACTTTCAAAATTTTCTTTAACACATTAATTGTAGTTATCTAGAAATCTTTGCATGTGAACTCCAATATCTGGACAATCTGTGGATCTGTGTATATGTTTTTCTTTTCTGAATTCTAGTTTTTCTTTTCTGAATTGTTGGTTACTTTATTCTACCTCTTCATAATTTTTGAGTGTATTCCAGGCATCATAAATAAAAGAACCGTAGAGGCTGAAGCTGATGTTAATTTCCTCTGGGAAAAGTTATCTTTATTTATTTATTTGTTTCTTTCTTCAGGTTGAGTGGCTCATCAGTCAGGAATTGAGCTGGGTTGCTGTTGCAGTAAGACTAACTCCGTTCCACCTCTTTTCTTGGGCGTGGCCCTCTTGGGATGTTGATCTGGAGGCTGACAGGTGTCCATCACCTCAGCTCTGGCGCAATGCAGGGCATTCCCTCTGTCTTCTGAGATTTGATCTTGGGTCTTTAGCGAGGGGGGTACTGGCTCTGTGTTTTAGCCAGTTCCTCTTTTTCTAGTGGAAATTCGTCTGTCAGTGCTCTGTAACTGCAGGCTATTTCAGTCTACCTGGCAGAGGCTTCTGTCCCTGGGCCCCCGCCTCTAGTGTTGCCCCAGAACTTAACAAATGCCCTGAAGACTTAAATTGAGAGCAGTTTTTTTCCCCTTTTCTAGATTTTGCTCATCTTGCCAGCTTGTGTGACTGTCAACAGCTCTGCTGGTATTTCTTTTTTCCACTAAAGTCTTTCTGTGGAGACCAAACCAGATCCTCAGCCTGCACCCCAAATGTGCACACGCCTCTCTGGAGAAGGCATCTGGCAGTCATCAGCCCTGTGAAGGACAGGCCTGCTCTGCGACAGTTGCTCATCTAGACATTATTACTACCGTGAGTCTACGGTATTTTAAGAACATGGATTTTTAAAATGTATTTATTTTTATTCTTATTGTTACAGTGGGGCCCCTGGCTGGTGGCAACCAACTACATCCTACTTGGATTGAAAGCTCTACATCTTGCTTTATAAGCTGTTTTTCCTATTAATATATCAGAAACATTTTCCTTTTAGCAAATTTGTGCAAGTAAGTTACACCTCTCTAACATTATTTTAAAAACTGCATGGATTTTCACTAATCTCCTATAGTTGGATCTTTAGGTGATCTCCTAAACACATTTTAGCCAATCTTACATCCTTAGGATAATTCCTTAGAGATACAATGACAACATTAATACTTTGACATGCTTTTCCATAATCTCTCCTTCTCAGAGAGTGCTGGGTTAGCTGGCACCATCCTTCTGGAGCCCTTTGCCTGAATTTACCAGACAAGGCTTGGGTATTTTTCTTTACAACAAGTTTGCTTCCCTGTCTTGCAAAACCCGTAATGGTCGACACCACTTACGACCGTGAACAATGCCTACGTGGGTAAATATTGTGAATGTACTCACTGGTGTTCAACAGTCCTTCCATTTCCATAGAAATTGCTACGGGCACCACACTACGGAGTGGAAGGTGCATTTCTGTTTCCTGTGGGTTGGCTGGCTGCTTCCATTGCCCACCAAGCGATGCTTGAGCTGACCTTAAACATTCTGTCTTTCTTATGCTTGCTCTCGCCTCCCCACTTTCACTGACAGATAAGACTTAGAGGGCTGATCATTGAGAGACAGAGAGGGAGAGAGAGAGAAAGGTCAAGGTAGAGAGAGAGGAAAAGACTGTAAAGCAGTTTGTCTTCAAACCCAGTTGACTGTTGAACTCCCCTGGATATCTTGTTCCAAATAAAGATTTCCTCAGTGTGTTCGCCTAGAAAGTGGGATGGGCAAAGGACTTACAATCATGCTAGTGGTTGGCACACAGGACATGATCAAGCAGTGCTGGCTGTTGTCCTTGTCATCACCACCACCTCTACTACGGAATCAGAATCTTCAGGGATGGGGCTAGGAATCAAAGCTTTGAATTTAGGCCTCAAGCAGGTCTCACAGTGTCACTGGTCCTTAATCAATATTTGGTAACAAACGCTGGCCTCGAAGGGGACTGGATCACCTCTTCCTCTGGTGTCGGTTGACGTCTGTCTTTGGTTTATCAGACAACCTGAAAGACGGGGTGTTTTTGGTACTGTGGCTCTGCTTCCTGGGGGAGCTTCCTGAACCATTTCCATGCTGCGTGCTCCCCGTTGCTCTAGGACGGGGATGGGAGTGGCCCTTCGGAACATCCTGGCATCATTTGGAAATGCTGCGAGTGACATACCTGCTCTTGAGCCTCATGTAAAAGGTGGCATCTTGAGTGTGTTTTTCCCTCATTGATATTTCAGGGATTCCGTAGCACTGCTGTTTAAATTTCGTAACAAATTTCTTAATAAAAACAACAGACATGTAATAAACTGTTCTCGATGTTCAAGGCTGAGGAGGTATTAAGCAGATAGATATGCTTGCAAGCAGATAACGAGCTTTTCGTGGTTGTTTGGGCCTTCAGGAACCAGAGGGTTCAATCTCATGCTCCGGTTTCCTCCATTAGTTGGTTTGTTTTGAGACGGTCTCACTCTGTCTCCCAGGCTGGAGTGCACTGGCATTATCTTGGCTCATTGCAACCTCTGCCTCCCTGGTTCAGGCGATTCTCCTGCCTCAGCCTCCTGAGAAGCTGGGATTACAGGTGGACCATGCCTGGCTAGTTTTTGGATTATTAGTAGAGATGAGGTTTCACCACGTTGGCTAGGCTGGTCTCAAACTCTTGACTTCAAGTGATGCACCTGCCTCAGCCTCTCAAAGTGCTGGGATTACAGATGTCAGCCACAATGCCTGGCCTCCCCCGTTTGTTGATACAGCCCTCTCCCTCTCACCCCACAGCTGCTTATGCTTGTAAATCTCAACTGGATTTGTACCTTTGATTGTGAGCTGTTAAATGTTTTATGGGATTGGTGGTGGTGTAAGTAATAAGTTAATTATAAATTCAAGACCTCTAACTGCAGCTGGGCCAGGGGAGCTGCCTAATAATGTCATTACAATTCTCTGGCCAGTTTATTCTCCTCTCCTGCAATGGCTGTTTCAAATCTGTCCCATTCTCCCAAAATCTCTGGCCTGTCCAGCTTCCACACTCACTCTGAGCTCAACTATCACCCCCAAACTTATGGCAGAAAAGAGAACTTGCCTTCTGGAACTTCTTCTTTTCCCTACGCCTCTGTGCACCACGCATATCCCTTCTTCTTCCTTCTGTCACAGCACAGGAGGAGCCTGCCCCTGGGAGACTGGTCTGGATTCATTGCACCTGCCTCTGTTCTCTTTTCTCTATGCCACACCTTGGCCTTCTCTCTTTCTTCATGACATTCCATCGAAATGGAAGATGCTCCCTGGCTCCACTTCCACCCAATTTCATGCTTCCTCGTCATTGTCAACTTTCTTGGAAAGGTAGAAACCCTTTCTTTATCTCTCCACTTCTACGAGCCCCTCGGCCCAGTTCCATCTGCCCCCTGCTCTGCCAGGGTCCCTGGTGACCATCACCTCTCAATCTGAGGGCTGTTTGAACCTTCGTCCTGAACGGAGGCTGCACAGCACAGTGACAAAGAAAGTACCGTGAGTCTGGACCTGGACCCCTTTGGCTCAAATTCTGGGACTGACAGGTGCAAGCCGGCTGATGTTGGGCCAGCCAGCCTCTGCAAGCTTTGCTCTCCTTATCTGCAGTGTGGCGACCTAAGTGATTCTTACCACAGGGCTGCTGTGAGCAAAAAACGAGATAGACACCTCAGGTAGCTGGTCCGCACATGGGCGCGTGGTCGTCCCGCAAGTTCTGTGCTAAAACTGCTGTTCTCGCTTTTGCTGCGGTGGTCATTGTCACCGGGCCTCTGAGTGGCATTTGACCTTGCTTGCCGCTGTGCCCGGCTGACACGTTCTCTCTGATCTCTCCCTTTGGCCTTGGCTGCAAGGGGGCTCTCGCGATCTGCACACCCTCAAGCACTCCTCGTCTGCACCTTCAGCTGCTCCGTGAATGGCCTGTGCTTTCATCAGTGCTCACGTGTTGCTGACCCACCATACCCGCTGTAGGTGAGCAGTGATTGCTGGGTGTTCGTGACAGTGTTTCTGCCCTGCAGAGGGGCTGTGACCCTGGGGGTGCCTGAGCCAGTCTGCCCCATTAGAGGTTGGTCAGCACAACCACAGTGTATAGCTCGGGCTTTGCCAGCCTTCCAGGACTCACTGGCCCCTCTGCTCTGCTTCCACTGAGACAGTCATGTGTTCCAGAAGTGACACACGCCAGTGAATTCTTTGTGGAAGGCTGGCTCTAGAATCCTCAAGGCTTGGGCTGCCTGGGGGCCGGGGGTGTTGGGATCCTTGGCTGCCAGGCCCCGTGCTCCTTCCACCCAGGGGTTGTGTCATGGTGAGACTGGGTGTCTGCAATGCATCTACTGCAAAAATCAGAGTCTGGTGTGTGGGAATTCATGTACATGCACAAAAGGTGCGGGGCCTTGCTCTCTGAGGGCAACTTGGCCCCTTCCAGGGGGAAAGACAGGCAGCCCCGCCAGCAGGGGCAGCCCTGAAAGTGGCGCTTACTTGAAATGATCTGCAGAATGCCTGGTGTTAGTAACACTCGCCCTGTGGGGAGGTTCCAGCGGGGAAAAGGGATAAATGCTGGGGCCCCGGTGCTGCAGGTGGGTAGTTCCAGGAGGTTCTGGGGAGCTCTCCCTGCTGCTGGTGGCAGGGACCTTGAGTGTGACCTCTCGGCTTGTCTACCTTTCCTGTCCACGCTTCCCTCTGCCCACTCTTGCTTCCTAGGAGCAGCTCCTGAGAGCCTGTCTCTGTCTCTGCTCTGGGGGGTCCCAACTGAGATAATGACCCACATGAGTGCCTGAAATGGAATGTGGCTGTTTCAGAAACTAGTGGAATTTGGGGGAATTTTCTGAAGGGCATGGGGGCTCCATGTTCAAAAGTAGGTGGGATGTCCTTAGTAGCTGAGGAATTCTCACAAGTTGAGCAGGGTCCTGTCTGAGAGGTTTGGCCTCAAGGTTCTGCTGCACAGTAGCATCTGAGAAAGGGGCTCTGGGCTGTCATCCCCTCTGCTGGGCCACCCAGAGCCAAGACACATGTGGTTTCCACCACTCTCTGGAGAGAGGCCCTGGGCTGGCTCCCTCTGGTAAGAGAATCCCAAAAGCCTCTCCCACCTGTCACTAGACCTCCCAGATGGCCGTCTCCCTCTCGAGGTCCCTGGGTTCCCACTGCACAGACCTCGGGTGAAAAATGGATGTGTGTCCCAGGATTCAAGTCCATGAATAATACATCGGAGAAGACAGCCCTTAGGAAGTCACCTTTGCCTTCCCTCTGACTGTGGCCCCATCATGAGCCCTGCATCACCAGCCTGATGTCTGAGGGGGTCCTTGCAGGATGATAACAGCTGTGATTCTAGAGGTGCCCGGCGCTTGTGGTGCTTTTTGTTTTGGTTCTTACGTAAAGCCCTGATTGCTGAATAATGGAGCACCGTGGGCTTCAGTGCGTGCCTTCATAGGCACGTCGCCATGGGGCTGCTGAGTGCCCACATCGCCACGGGGCTGCTGAGTGCCAAGCTGATATTTTTGTGCAGTGGCAAGTGAACAAAGTGATGTTAAATTCTATGATGTTTGCAAAAAAAAAATGCCATAGGGTTTGTTATGCTGTCATTGCCTTAACATTTTTGCTGCCTGAGTGCGCCTAAAGAAAATATAATGTGTTGGCATGGTGGGAGGAAGATAAAGACAGTTCATACCGTGTGCAACCAAAGCAGACTAAGCCCAGCCCGACCGTGCCTCTCTGCCATGGCGGCTGCTCTGTGTTGACCTCTTGAATTGGGGTTGTCCATCAAGGGCTGTCCTTTTGGGAGCTTCCTGGAGAGCAAGATGAACAATTAGCAGACAGGCTTTGAGACTGACTTTGTCTCTCTTACCTCAGGAAAGGCTCCTTGCACTCAGTTCTGAATCAGCCAGTGTGGGCAAGAGGCAGTCCTGGAGGGCGCGTGCTTCTCCATGAGACTGGGATGGGTTTTAGAGACCTTCTTCCTGGGAAATAACATCCTATATACACAGCATGCTGAGAATGATTGCAGGGTTGGGGATCATGCCCCCACTGAACCTCCCCGTGAGTCCCAGTTGAAACAAATCCCCAATCTGTGGGAAAGGAGCCTATTGGCTGGACTGTTTTGGGAAATCAGGGCGGTAGAACCAGGGCCTTGTGCAAGCCCACGGATAATTGAAGTCAGTGCAGATTGCGGCCCCACTGGAAATATTGGCTGATGAGAGAGTGGGCAGAGCCACTGCAGCTTCAAGAAACAGATTTGCAGAGTGTGGGATTAGTGTGTGCTTTCTGGTTAACCTGCTTTTTATGAATTTCCTATACAAATAAAATCAAGGTCATTCTAGACCATTAAGAGCTGCAATGAAAAGAAAAAGCAAGATAACATCAGCCACCTTCTGTTTTTTAAAGGAGACAGAGGCATCTAATTGAGGTCTTTATGAGGCAGAGTGCCCTCCCTTAGAGCAGCACCTGTACCATCAAGAGGGAAGACGACATGGAGGATGGTCAAGGCTGGACCACTACAGATGGCCAAGGGCCATAAGGAATGGCCTCAGGTTAGGACCAGAACCCAGCTGCCCTTGCTGGGGGAGGGCAGTGCTGACCCCCGAGGTGGTAACACTCGGGATAGGGAGAACCATCTGGACACGTGCTGGATGATCCTGGCAGAAGCCACAGACCTGCCCAGGTTTGTAAATGGGAACTGGTGCAGCCAGCTGGTGAGAAGATGACTGCTTTCGTAGGCCAGTTGCTCCCTGTGTGATATAAAAAGAGGTATTCCCATGGAATACTATGCAGCCATCAAAAGGAACAAGATCATGTCCTTTGCAGGGACATGGATGGAGCTGGAAGCCATTATCCTCAGCAAACTAACACAGGAACAGAAAACCAAACACTGCATGTTCTCACTCACAAGTGGATCTGAACAATGAGAACACATGGACACAGGGAGGGAAACAACACTCACGGGGCCTGTTGGCAGTGGGGCAGGGGGAGGGAGAGCATCAGGATAAATAGCTAACGCATGCTGGGCTTAATACCTAGGTGAGGGGTTGACAGGTGCAGCAAACCACCATGGCACACGTTTGTCTATGTGACAGACCTGCACGTCCTGCACACGTGTACTGGAACTTAATATAAAGTAAAGAAAAAAGAAAAAAAAGACAAATAAGCAGGTAGAACAATATAAAGTGGTTAATAAAAAGAGGTGTGCAACTTGGGGGAAAATAGAGTTTCATGCGTGCCAGTTCATCTCTGTTCTTTATAAAAGAGCCTCAGTTTTGCAGCTCTGTGATTGGTACAAGTAAATTGAGGTTGTTTTTCTTTTACTAGCGATCAGAGTAAAGGGCCTTGAAAATTTTGAAAACAGGGGTTTTTTTTGTTGCTGTTGTTTTGTTTTGTTTTGTTTTGACAGAGTCTCACATTGTTGCCCTGCCTGGAGGGCAATGGTGCAATCTTGGCTCACTGCAACCTCCGCCTCCTGGGTTCAAGTGATTCTCCTGCCTCCACCTCCTGAGTAGCTGGGATTACAGGTGCCCGCCACCATGCCCAGCTAATTTTTTGTATTTTTAGTAGAGACGGGGTTTCACTATGTTGGCCAGACTGGTCTCGAACTCCTGACCTCGTGATCTGCCTGCCTCAGCCTCCCAAAGTGCTGGGATTACAGGCTTGATTTGTTTGCAAGGTAAATACGAACATGTAGCTTGTCCAGGCAGAATTTTTGAATGCTATCTAATTATAAGAGCTGTTAACAATGTATATTTTATTATTCCTAAGATAATGCACAGTTCCCTATGATACTGAATGGAAATAGTCCTGAGAAAATTTGAAGAGTGTTACCCGACTTGCACATTTCTAGAATAATGTTATCTAGAAAAGTCATCCTTGCTTGACTGGAGCCACAAGAAGTAAAGAGGGCTGGCTGTGCTCACAGCCCAGGCCTGTCCCAAGTTTCCGGCACACCTAAGAATCTGGGGAAGGGGTCTCTGGGCACTGCCTCGCCTCCCTCCTTTGTTCTCTCTACAACTTGCTTTGCAGTTGCTCATGATTTCTGGGGTTTCTGAGTGGAGAGAAAAGGTTAACCAGCTCTCATTCCTTTTGTATAATTAAAAAAAAAATAAAGATACTCGCACTTATAAGTTGAAATTTTAAAATGTAGAGAAATATCATAAAAAGAGATATGAATTTTAATCTGGAAAGGGGGAGTTAAGGAAAAGAGGCTGGATGCCCAGATGAATGGATAAATAAAATGTGGTCTATCCAAACGATGGACTATTATTCAGCCTTAAAAAGGAAGGAAATCCCACTGTTTGCAACAACATGGATGAACCAGGACCTGGTGCTAGGTGAAATAAGCCAGGCACAGAAGGACAGATACGACAGGGCCCCACTAATGTGAGGGACCTAAAACAGTCACACTCAGGAATCAGAGGGTAGAAATCCGGAGTCAGTGGGTACCAAGGTTCAGTTACCCAGATGAGTAAGTGCTGGAGCCCGACCGAGCAGCACAGTGCCTACTGCTAGCAGTGCTGTGTTGTGCACTTACACATTTGCTCCTAGGTGAGATCTGGCGTGAAATTATCATATACAATAATAGGTAAAAAGGAGCTTTCTGGAGGTGACGGATATGCTTACAGCATAGACTGGGAGGATGGTTTCACGGGTGTGTACCTATCTCTGAACTCATCAAGTTGTACACATTAAATATTCACAGCTTTTTGTATGTCCATCAGACCTCACTAAAGTGGTTAAAAACTGAAGAGACTCATGAGAAGTTACAAGTCTCTGAGCTCTGGGAGAGAGGTGAGTGTCCTGCCTCTTGGTGTGGCCCAGCAGCTGGACAGGCAGGAGTGGGTGGAGGGGCAGGTGAAGGCTCCCTCAGAGCTGGGGGAGCCAAGCCCAGGGGCCCTCGCTGGTGCTTGTCCCCGCAACCCCAAACTAAAGGGGTGTGAAACTCCCACCCTGACACAATCAAAACCCAACCAAGCTCAGGGAAGTCGGAGGGGTGGAGGCAGGAGAAGGTGAAGAGGGAGGGGTGTCATCCAAGATGAAGAGTGAGGGGTGTTCCCCAAGGTGAAGAGGGAAGGGGGGTTCTCTAAGGTGAAGCATAGGGGGTGTTCCCCAAGGTGAAGAGGGAGGGGGATTCTCCAAGGTGAAGAGGGAGAGGTGTCATCCAAGGTGAAGTGCAAGGGGTGTTGTTCCCCAAGGTGAAGAGGGAGGGGTGTTCCCCACGGTGAAGAGGGAGGGGTGTCAGCCAAGGTGAAGAGTGACGAGTGTTCTCCAACTCTCACAAGAGGGAGGTGTGGGCTCTGAGGAGAACTGCTCTGTGGGGAACTCAGTTCCCAAAGCAGAGCCTTCTGACCTCTTCCTGAGGCAGCCAAAGCCTTCCACACTCCCAGTCCTCTCCTGCCTAAATGATTTTAGGTGTGAACGTGCTCAGCAAGTGGTCACTGCCCCAGGAACATCTCATCATCCAGCATTTATTTGACACACAGAATGGGGCCGGTCACTGTTGCCAGCCCCAAGTGACAGCTTGTAGGAAACAGCTACATCCTGGGGGAGCCGCAAGGACCAGCAGCAGCAGCAGCAGCACGTGGGAATTCGGGACACCCCAGCTCCCTGGCCCCATCTAGATCCAAGAGGAAATGTCAGCGCCTCAGGGCTGGGTTGGATTTTGGCAGGACTGTACCCGTAATTTTATTGCCTTCTATCTACCAATTTACCCAGATAAATTTTATTTCTATTACACAAAACTAGGGGTATGGGTTGGTATATTTCATTCCATTCAATTATTTGGATGTTTTGTGCAATAATTTTCCAAGGCTGTAATGTTCCAAAGTTCCTATGTCAGTTTCTGTGAGAAACGTCAAACTATACCTCTAACTTGGTTGGTGACTGAAGTTGTATAGATATAATCTAAACATAAATTAAAAGCCAGGTGCAGTGGCTCACGCCTGTAATCCCAGCACTTTGGGAGGCTGAGGTGGGTGGATCACGAGGTCTGGAGATTGAGACCATCCTGGCTAACATGGTGAAACCCCTTCTCTACTCAAAATATAAAAAATTAGCCGGGCGAGGTGGTGGGCACCTGTAGTCCCAGCTACTAGGGAGGCTGAGGCAGGAGAATGGCATGAACCCGGGAGGCAGAGCTTGCAGTGAGCTGAGATTGGTCCACTGCACTCCAGCCTGGGTGACAGAGCGAGACTCTGTCTCAAACAAACGAACAAACAAAATTAAAATAGAAAAATATAATAAAAATAATTTTGGATATCTTGTGTAATCTGGTTCTTCTAGAACCCCAATATAATTCTGCAAATGATATGGTAATCTTAAATGTTTTTGGTAAAGTTTTAAAAATTGCGATAGATTCATGACCATTACCTTGTGGTATTTTCTGACAGTGCTTTTTTTTTTTTTTTTTTGTGATGATGGACTGGTAAAGTATTTGTATTTATCCAACAGTTAAAAGAAACTGGAATGCACACCAACCGACATGAGATAACAGACAAGCAACGATATCACGGCTCACGAGAATGAAGAGTTCAAGGGTGCTGTGTCTGTAGTTTTCCTTTCTTTACCAGAGCTTCAGAAGTTTTTCTCAATACCCTGTGCCCTGAAGAGGATGGAATTTCATTTTCTTTCAGTGGAAACTTGAGAGGTGATGACAGAAGGTTGTCTAGACTTCACACTTTGAAGTTCAGTCCGGGGTGCTTGACCCACAGGTCAAACAGAGACGAGAAAGTGAAGTCTTGCACAGTTTTTGGCTTCACAGTAGTTTTTAAGCCCTTCTTGATGTGAGGCTCTGTAACAGTGTGTCCAAGGCAATGGACAAAGACCGGGAAGTCTAATCAGAAGGAGGAATGAGCATGCCCTCGGATGTGCTCCGTAAATAGAGAGGTAAATGGAAAATATCAACGTGAAACTGTAGCCTTTTAAAAAGGGAAGCTTGTTCTGCTCCAATGTGACACAATCTACTGTGCCCTCCTGGGGCTCAGATGTGGGCATCTCATGCCATTTTCTGCTAAAAGGAACCAGGGCTACTTTGAGAATTATTGACTCCCACATTTGGAGGAAGAGAACCGAAGATGGGCCTGGAACATCTGTTCTGAGAAAACAAGGATGCACTCAAATATGGGGAGATAGTGACAGTGGAGTCAGATTTGAGGGGACATCACCAAGTAATGTGGCAATTTCAACTTCAGAAACAAAATTATGACCGGCCCTGGTGATTACAGCTGAATCTGTAAGTATCTGTAGGTCCAAGGTGATATTCAAAAGGGGTGAAAAATATAATTATGCTAGAAAAAGAATAGAGAAACTTAATGGGAGTCATTGATCAGTTTCAAATTATAGGAACTAGACATATAAGACTCACAGTTTCTTGGCAAATGCCCACTTATCAGATCCTGGGGGATGCAGTGAAGGTCTTGATACCAGTTCAGTAGCAAACTTGTCAGCTAAAAGAGACTTAAGTGAGACACAGGACCCGTGGGGAAGGGAGCTTTCTGGGATGCCAGGAAGTTGGAGGTGCTATTTAAAGATGCCCCAGCCCTGACTCTGCTCACCGGAGTCAGAGGAGTGATGGAGGCCTCATGAGCCTTGAGAACCGTGACATTGTTTGAGATCTGCAAGAATTCCCGTGAAGGGCAAGATGATTTGTGTAAGTCCTTCATAATTAGTGGTACAGACCTCCCAGCATCAAGGAAGCTTGAAACAAGAAGAGTTAGGTTCTTCGGTCTATTAAGACCCTAATTTGCTAATTTGTGGTGATATCAACAGCAGCTGTGTGCCCCTCCCCCCGGCCTCCATTAGAGATTTCAGAAACTAGGAAGCTTGTGCATCTGTCTGTGCACTGGGTGGTTTGATCACCTTAGCATTTCTGTGTCGGGAGCCCCATATAACTTGAATGCCTGTGTGTGTGTGCGTGTGTGTGTGGTCCCCTCTCACCAATGCAAAGCCCGCCTCCAACATCACAAGATGTAGCTACCTTTGAGTCTGGAGGCCCTATTGAAGTGGACACAGGTGGAAGGCTCCGGTGATGGGCCATGAGGAGTGATGGAGATGCACACTGCAGCGGTGGGGGTGAGGTGGGGTGGGCGGATATTTCTAGAGTAGCCTCAAGACATGGAGAGGGACGGGGTGGGGTGGGGTGACTGTGGGTCCTGGCTGGGATGGCTGATGGCTGACAAGAGTGATGTGCAGACTTGGGGGAATAAGGTGGGTTACCTTTAACCAAACTGTGTTTCAGGCACCTGTTGGGCATCCCATATATGGTTAGAAATATGGGTCTGGGATTGTGGGAAAGATCAGGATCAAAGGTGGCAAGGTTAAAGGTCAGGATCCTTTGGAGGTAATGGTGTGGCAGTGGTTAAAACTGAAGGGCAGATGAGGTCACCTGGAGCAGCTGACAGAAAAAGGCCAAGGTCAGATCTCTGCAAACCCAACAGCCTAGGACAGGGACACTCAGACCAACTCATGTGCCCACGTTCAACTGGGGTCAGTGTCTGTAGATGGTGCCAAGGGCTCCACTCCCCTGTACTGTGCAGTGCCCTGGCTGAATAGCTCCATTCTCAGGGCCCTGGATTTCGGAGAGACAGTGGAAATCACCTGGTCAGAACCCTGGCTCTGGTAGGTAGCAGCTGAGTAACATCAGGCAGGGAACTTCACCCCTTTAAACCTCAGTTTCCCTGTCTGTGTCATGAAGACAATGCCAGTGCCCGCCTCCCACAGCACTGGGCAGTCAGGAGCTGGTGCATGGGAAGTGCTGAGCACACTGCCTGGCACCCAGTAAATATGTGAAAGTAGGAGTCTGTCAGGTTCCAGCCCCAGCTGAGGTCTGAGGGGAGTGGGTGGCCAGGGTGCAGGGAGCTGGAAGAACACTCGAGAGATAGCAGGTAAATGAGACGTGGCTTTATTCAGCAGCTCTCTCACTAGCAGCACTCTCAGCAGCAGCTCTCTGACAGTGTCTGCCTTTATCTCGGCTGTCTGCTCCGGTTCTGTGGCTCCTCTCAGCAGCCGGCTCCCAAGCACAGCTGCATGGCCAGCTCTCCCTTGCCTTCAGGGTCAGCAGCTTAACTCTTTCTCTCTCTGGGCATGAGCACGAGCCATGTGGAGCCATGCTGAGCCATGCCGTGCCCTGGCTCCTTTCGGTCCATCTGCAAGATGGACAGCTCTGGTTCTCTCTTTCTCTGGGTGCCAGCAGCAAGAACCGTGTGGAGTCATGCCCAAGAACTGAGCGGAGCCCAAGAGCACCTGTATGGTGCAGGCAGGGCAGTTATACCTTTTACAAACAGTAGTGGCTTAGAGCCAAGTGATGGCCTTCCGTGTTATGGCTACATAGCTGTGATAACAAGTGGAGTTACACACCTGTGCTCGAAACTCGCTGAGTACACAGGATATTTACCTCGGCCTATGCCCGCTCAGCTGCAGTGCAGCCATGTTCCTTACAGCGTTGTTCTTATTCATCAGTATGCCTTCTGTCTACTTTCTGGAACATTCATGACTGATGGATTTGGCTTAAGTAACTCCCTCTCCTGGGCTCCTCAGATCTTCAGTGCAGCACTTTTGGGCAGTCATTGGAGCGAAGCCCATGCTAAGCCATTCTTGCTGCCTGTCTGTCTTCCTAGGGTCCCCCATGGAGGCTGGGCTGCTCTGGCAGGTGCCTCTTCCTGTGCTGACATCTACCCTCTCTTTATGCTGCCTGGAGGGCTGAGGCCTTTCCTCTGGTGGAGTGGGTAGAGAGACAACGAGGAAAGAATTTTCACTTATTTTGAAGAAAACGTCCCATCTGCTCTTCATGTGTGTTCATAAACCCACACCTCACGGGCCTGGGCCGGCAGACACCACAGAGGTCACTGGAGCCACCTGCCAGGCCGCTGAAGACCCTCCTTCTGGTTCTAAAGTTCTCAGGGAAAAACGCACTGAGTTTACTGTTGAGCTCTGTGCACAGTGTGGTCGGAGTTATCTTCAGGGACACATTAGGACACCATAATGAAATGAGAATGCAAGGAGAACCCTGATCTGGGATGTAGGACAAGGCCATAAGCAAAGATTTCCCACACGTGATGACGAAAAATACAACTTAGTATTCTGTGTTCGTCTAAATGATCAATATTCAATATCCTTTGTTCCTTCAGACTATTTGGCAGTTTCTTCCTCCAAAATTGGGTATGATCCCCTTTAAATTAAAGTCCTAATCTCTGTGTCTTAGAATGAAGGCGTACTGTTCCTTTCTTTTGCCCCGCTATTCTGAAAGCCATTCTTATTTCCACCTCAACCAGGGCAGCGAGGGATGAGGGTGGTATTGGGTTTGTTTATTGACTTCTAGGATTGAATTCTTCCTGCTGACACCAGGAAGCATGTCCACACGGAGAGCACCTCCGTCCCCACTTTGGTAACCTCTGCCCCACCTAACTGCAATCCACAGAGGGCAGGGTGGGGTGAGGGAGACCTGAGGGATCTCACTCTGAACCATATCCTGCAGGTTATCTGTGGAGTAGGGAAGTGAAGCGCTCTGGACTTGAGGCCTGAGTGAGTTTGGGGTCTGTGTCTATGGCACGGCCACATCTCCCAAAAGTCTGGCTTCTATTTTATTACTTGAATCGTATACCATTACATCAAGGAGTCGATGTTCTTGGCTATATGCGTGTATTTTAGCTACAAAATGGTGTGTTCAAATATGTAATTTTCAGTTTCCATTGTGATCCAGATAGACTCCAGCAGGTTCAAGAATGCTCTGTTGACATTTCTGTCTAAACTGGGAAACACTGCTTTAGCTCCTGCTTGACTCACAGAAATGCAAATGAATACCTAGTTTCTTCCCCCCTATTAGAGGGAGCAGACACACGGTAGATGTCAGGGGAGGCTGGGGACACATGAGCCAGGGGGACTCTAGCTCTTCTCCTTGCCCATGGAGGCATCTCTGGAAGTTTGGGTCCGCTGATGTTGGCTTTTCTTCCATGGATGTGACCCTTGACATTGGATAGAATGAAGGTTGTTGTAGGTCAGGTAGCAGGGGCTCTCAGCGAAGGAGTTTCACTTTCAACAGATAGGTCCAGTCGATGACAGACACCTAAGTACAAGCTAGTCGAAGGTGAAAATAACTAACTTTGGACCAAATAAAGCTTTCTTTAGATTGATGGTTCTTTGCTTTGCTTTTCTATTCAGTTTTTTGTTTTGTTTTGTTTTGTTTTGAGACAGGGTCTCGCCCTGTTTCCCAGCCTGGAGTGCAGTGGCACAATCTCAGCTCACTGCAGCCTCACACTTCCTGGGTTCAAGTGATTCTTGTGCCTCAGCCTCCCGAGTAGCTGGGATTACAGTTGTGTGCCACCACACCTGGCTAATTTTTGTATTTACAGTAGAGACGGGGTTTCACCATGTTGGCCAGGCTGGTCTCGAACTCCTGAGCTCAAGCGATCTGCCCACCTTGGCCTCCCAAAGTGCTGGGATTACAGGTATGAGCCATCGCACCCAGCCTCTCTTCAGTTTTTTTAAAAATGCCTTTCCCCTGTGAGCTATTTTTGGTTATTGATAACTTAGACACAGGTTTCCATTCTTGGGTCCTGTGAAGTCATCGTGATATACCAGCTGCACCGTATATCAGGGCGTGGGCCGTAGCCTGCACGCTGGGCTCTGTAGATATTAATACATCTGAGGGCCTGGGTCAAGGCTGCTGTGTGGGCCTAACAGTGCCCAGACTGCCGATCCCTCCCTGCCAACACCTACATTAAGATAACCAATTTAGTCTAACTGCCTCTCCACCATCAAAATTAACAAACTGAAACAAGCAAGCAAAAAAGAAACCCTTGATCATTCAGCTAAATAGTCAGTTTAACTCAGTTAAAAAAGAAAAACAACAGCAACTCCAAAACGGAGCTGCTGCTTTGGGTAGAAGCATCCCATGTGTTTCCATGTGCATCCACCCATATGGCATGGCGAGACGCCTGCTGCAGGCCTGCCCCCGGCCCTCCTGCGTCAGCAGCTCTGGGACCTTAGAGTTGACATTTTCAAATGTGATGTCATTCTATGTTGCCTTTTTAGACCCAAGGTCTTAGCACAGCGTGAAGTCAATGACTGAAAACTACTTTTTGGTTTCTTTAACAGGAATTGCTGCATTGTGGCTTATTGATGGGCACTATCTATTGGATTTAAGAAAATATGTCAGTTACTATTCACAGGTGCAGTTCTCCTAAGTGCCAGAGTGGAAACATTTGGCAGTGTTGTTTGCAGGGCAGTTTAGGCGTCATCCATCCCTGCATTTGGAGTGGGCTCCTTCCAGTTTCAATCCTGTTAGTTCTATTAAACACTGAACCATGTGTCCTTGGTCAGATTTGCCTTCAGGAGATCCTGGAGGCTGCAGTCTGAGCTGGTGGCTGGATTGGGGCATCACTTAGGAGGCCATTGACTACTGGGTGTTAGAAGGTAAAGGCTTGAAACAGAGTGGTATGTATAGGGATGGAGAGGAAGGGGAGCTTTAGGGAGATACGATTAATAGGATTTGGTACCTGTGTGGATGTGGAGGTTGGTGAGAGAGAAGAAAAGGACAACCTGCAGGATTTGGGCTAGGGTGAGTGATGGGGGAGTGGTGGTGGGAACCCAGGAAGAGGAGCCAGCTGGGGAGAAAGGTGATGAGTGCACGTGAGGGACTTGTTGGTTCTGTTCAAGGGAAGCAGCTGGGCTGGAAGCCCAGCTTTGGGTCTTGGGGTCATGAGAGTATACAGTGAAAAGAGCAGTGATCTCTCTTGCCATCATTTTTCGGTTTTCAAACTATAATTTTTGTGCTTCTCTTTATTACTTTCTACCTTCTCCTTCCTTGCACTTGTTCTTTTTCTATTTTCTAGTGGTGGAAGATTTGATGATTGATTGAGACATTTTCCTTTCTGTGTGACCTTATTGTTAAAGCATTGCCCTGGCTTCATCCTGCACATTTCATAACATTGTGTTTTTATTTTCATTCAATTAAAGATATTTTCAAATTTTCCTTGTGACTTCCTCTTTGGCCCATACATTATTTAGAAGTGTGTTATTTAATTTAGCATTTTGAGGCATTTTCCAGACATCTTTCTGTTATTGATTTCTAGTTTAACTTAATTTGGGTTAGAGAACCTACTTTATATGATTTTTTTTCCTTTATGTTTGTTGAGGTTTTAAGGTCCAGAATATGGCCTATCTTAATGAATATTTAATTTAATCTGGAAAAGAATGTGATTCCACTGTCATTGTGTGGAATATCCTATAAGTGCCAGTCAGGTTAAGTTGGCTGACGGTGTTATTTAGATATTCCATATCCTTGCTGGTTTTTTGTCCACTTGTTTTCTCAATTACTCAAAGAGAGCCACTGATGTTTCCAATTCTCTTTATAGATCTGTGTACTTTTGCCTTTCAGTTCTCTCAGATTTTCCTTCATGTACATTGAAGCTTTCTTGTTAGGCTCATGGACCGTTAGGATTGTTATGTCTTCTTGAGGAGCTGACCCTATTCTCATGTAATGTCCTTCTTTATCTCTGGTAATTGTCCCCGTTCTGTAGTATATTTTTTCTGGCATTAATATAAGCAGGACAAGTCTCTTTCTTTTTATTAGTGTTTATACAGTATATATTTCCCCATCCTTTTGCATTTAGCATGTATATGTATCATATAATTTTATACATATATGTATGTTTGTCTACATTCAAAGTGAGTTTTTTGTAGATTGCATATATTTTGATCATAATTCTTTATTGTTTGATCATTTCTGTCTTTTAGTTGTTTTTCAGACCATTTCTATTTAATGTGATTATTCTTAATGCTGAATTTAAAACTACCCTATTGCTAGTAGTTTATTGTTCTCCTCTGGTTATCTTTGTATGCCATTTCCTTAAGTAATTTACATCCCTTCCTTTACAAACTCACCAAATTCCAACCTGCTGTGCGTGTGTATGTGTTTTCTTTCTGAAAAATTTAGACATGAATCCAGAATATCCACGCTCTGTTATCAATATATTTCATGTATCTAGGTCTTGTCTCCTATTAGATGGTGGGTCCTTGACCCTGGAAGTGATGCTTTTGTGTCCCTCACAGCACCTAGAAGAGTAGAAGCCTACAGATGGAGTTGATTGCCCAACTAGGGTGACCCAATCATCTGGTCCCTTTATCATGGAAGATGCTGAATGATATTGGAGGGACAATTGTGTCATTACCATACAGGGGCACTTATCCAGCTGCTGTCTAGACTCTTGGTGCATCACATGTTTCTGATGAGACTTTTTTAGTTTTCTCACTGTCTCAGCCCACCCTTCCCCTCCTTCTCACGTGCTATGGGTGGGGAGTGGCATAGAGCTCCATTTGTGGTCCACTTCTACGTGGACACCCTCTCATCCACTGATCCCAGTGATTTACACCCACATGAGGTGCAGTTCCAACAGAGGTCTGTCTCCTGGGCTCCTGGCTGACGTACCTGTCCCTACCCTAATGACACCTCAAATGCCACATTTCTCATACTGACCCTTCTCTTTGACTTTCTGTCTTGGATGAGGAATCATATTCATGTAAGACCCAACCTCAATGTCATCTTCGAATTCTCCTTCTCACCCATTCCTCTTCCCATCTAATCAGTCACCAAGTCTTGCTCTTTTTCCCAACTTTGTCTTTTGCTGTCTGCTCCACCACCATCAGTGCTACTCTCTGGGATTAGAACAGTGGCTTGTGCCTGATCTCTCCAGACCTGCGGGCTCCTTTCCTTGTCCCTGCTGGTCCCCTGCCATAAACCACTGCCATCTCCACTCCCTCTGGACCTGCGGGCATCCTTCTCGTCCTTCCTCTGACTTAAGTTAGACAATAACTGCCCAGCCATGTCTTTCCCATCCTGGTCTCTCCATTCTTATCTCAGCACTTACACCTCCTGTCTCACATGGTGCTGGTTTGTCTCCTCCCTTTGAATGGAGGCTCTTTGTGGCAGAGTCTATGTCATATCCCTCTTGGTAACCCTGATGCCTGGTGCACAGTTGCTGCTCAGCAAATGCTTACACTGAGCAAATCTTTTGTTCTAAACATTTCAGCTTCCCTTGATAATGGGAGTCTTACTACAAATGGCAGAATGACACGTTTGCATTTCTGTTTCTGCTCCGGGTTGCTCTGAGGATTCAAGAGTTTCACTCTTTCGATTTGGCTTTCTTTCA